>NC_062521.1:23326676-23536676 GCF_022655615.1 Tachysurus fulvidraco
TTGAACCACGGTGCAGAGATGTATGCAGCACAGCAGCCAGATTTTAGAGACATGACTACATGTTGGACAGAATACAGGACCTTTCTGTTTGTGTAGTATAACTGATTTAATAAATAAACACATCTATGCTTCTGTGAATTTGAAATAAAAAAAAAATGTAAAGTAATCTCAGCATGTAATCATATTATATCTGTTCTTTATTTGGTGTCAGATGGTAATTCATTCACATCATTACAAAAGAGTCTTGCAATAAGCTTCTATATAGAAGTATGCACAAGCAGCTGAATATTGCAGGCTAAATAAATCATTAGCATGATTTCAGGTACTCTGGACATAAAGTACACAATCCTAACAATCCCAAGACCTAACAAAAGCTTTGTATGGTGAATCTCAACTATGTTAAGGGTCGAGAACAAAAGATCGTCTGGTTTCATTCAAACATTTTGAGATTATTTTCTGATGTGAAATGAATCGTGTGTTAATCAGCTATAAAATGTAATAGAAATGTTAAAAAAAAGTCAATGCTTTCAGTATTTTAGCCATTTCCCATTTCAAGGAATAAAATAAAATGGAAATAGAAAATGGTCATAGTTTATCATTTTATTTTCATTATTCAATACTTCTGTATATAAATAAAGGTTGAAAATCTCTAAAATGAACAAAAAACAAGCTAATTATTTGAATATCTACATAGACACAGATATAACTATTATGTTTAGTGTTTTTAACTACCTATATTGTTTAAAAATATATATATATTAGTCACAGTATTCCATTTCTTTTCGTCTAAACATTACAATGATCATTTGAGACGACTTTCTCAAATACTCTCACAGTAATCATAACTTGGGTTTGCCTTGTTGACAGAAGCTCATAAAGGATATTCAGCATGTTCCTAATGCACCGGGTTTTAGATCCATAAAAGAAGTTGTATCCCTCCACAGAACCCTTGAGAGCTCAGAGAACCTTATCTCAGTTAGGATCCATTTATGACTAAAGCTGTAACATTTATTACTACAATGATCCCTTTTGTCCAAGCAGGAGATTTGCTAAGCCAATTAAATTCCATTCTCTTGGAAACAGTTACAATAAACATTTACAGAGTCAGTGAGTTAGTCAGTTGTTGGCTCCTGTTAGTGTTTTTACATAGTTTCCATCTGTAAAACAGTTTTGGGTATTGAAATAAACAATACAGTTAATCTGCAAGTAATAAAGGCATAACAGGAAGTAATCACATATCGTTGTCACATTTCACATATGTATTGCAGGTGACATTTAACCTTTTTATCAAAAGGAGAAAATGGTCTGAAAAGACAGATGGATATTCAAAGCACACTGACAATGGTGAATTGTTTTTATTGAAGTTTTTGGAATAAAAGAAAGATCAAATGCATGCATAATCTGATGAAAATCTTGTTCTGCTTTAGTGTAAAAAGCCTCCATGTCTCCTATTGTTTTTTTTTTTTTCCTTCATCCTCCACCGGAGAACAGAAAGAAGCACTTAAAAACAGATCATAACAAATTAACAAATGGGGGAAGATGGGGAAAGGTAAGAAAAAGGAAACCAACTGTCAGCTCTGACGGACATTAAGCTGTCAAATTAGTTTCAGGGTCAGAGTCCTGTCCAGGCTGCTTTGTGTTGTGTGACCAGGGATCGTCACGCCTCTGGAACCAAAATCAAACAGAACAATGGAAGAGAAAGGACACAAATCACAAAGCCATTTTACTAAAACCCTGTCATTGTGTGCAAGGATGTGTGACTGCTTGTGTGTCTTAAAGGAAGTGACTTTATGTAGTAGACTGTCAGGACTCTAGGCTGGAGGAACTGAGGGGTGTGTGTGTATGTGTGTGTGTGTGTGTGTGTGTGTGTGTGTGTGTGTGTGTGTGTGTGTGTGTGTGTGTGTGTGTGTGTGTGTGTGTGTGTTTGTGTGTGAATGTGTGTGTTTGTGTGTATATGTGTGTGTGTGTGTGTGTGTGTGTGTGTGTGTGTGTGTGTGTGTGTGTGTGTGTGTGTGTGTGTGTGTGTGTGTGTGTGTGTGTGTGTGTGTGTGTTTCTGGATACTAATGAATAGAATGTAAGGCTATAAGTCTGCTCCAAACACCTTCACTCACACTGCCTAACAGAATGAGTGACAGTAAAAATTAAAGATGACGCTGGACCTTAATCACAGCATCAATAAAAAAAATAATCTTGATCATCACAAATTAATAATTAACTTTCTACACTGAAAAACATTATATTGTACCTTTTAACGCTCTCTCTTGCAGTTGGATTCATGGCTGCTACCTGCAAGTTTGCAAACGCTAATTCAGCCTGGCAGCCAGGGGACCGGCAGAGGAGACTTTCTCAGCCTCCACGAGTAATTGGTGACCTGTGAACTTTAGCTCACATGGGAGAAATGAGCAAGAAAGAGAGAGAGAGAGAGAGAGAGAGAGAGAGAGAGAGAGAGAGAGAGAGAGAGAGAGAGAGAGAGAGAGAGAGAGAGAGAGAGAGAGAGAGAGAGAGAGTAGGGGGTGTTGATTCACTACTGTCTCTATAGCTGAATGCACATATACAGTATAGCTGAATAAAGTTTACAGCAAACTATGCATAAATTTTTATTATAGAATATTAAAAAAACACTTTTGTAAATCACTAATACTAAGAATTCTGGAATTCTTTAAGAAAGCTAAAAGTGTTGAGCAGATTCTATTATCATTTTTCATTCATGCATTCATTTTCTACCGCTTATCCGAACTTCTCGGGTCACGGGGAGCCTGTGCCATCTCAGGCGTCATGACCGGGGAGGAAACCTGAGTACCCAGAGGAAACCCATGAGGGACGGGGAGAACATGCAAACTCCACACACACAAGGCGGAGGCAGGAATCGACCCCCCAACCCTGGAGGTGTGAGGCAAACGTGCTAACCGCTAAGCCACCGTGCGCCCCCTATTATCATTTTATTAAAGTCTATTTATCTAGAGGCTATTAAATTTAGAAGACTAAAGTCTTCATTTAGCAGTAACTGTTTATATATCTACATTATTTGTAATGCTTCTTTGTCACATGATTGATTTACAGAGTTATCAAAAAATCAAATATGGATCCTGTCCCTGACAGAGTAAAAAGACTAATTATTCAACTTACTGAGAAACATCCAGAGGAACATTTATCTTGCTTATATAACTGAGCAGTTGAGGGCCTTGCTAAAGGGCCCTGCAGTGGCAACTTAGGGTCCTGGGAGTTGAACTTACAACTGTCCAATCAGTAACCCAACAGCTTAACCAATGAGCCATCAGCCCTTAATACTGTAATGTACTAATAAAGTAATGCAAGCTCATGCTAAATAGTTATTTCTCACTAATTCTAGCTGCAGTATTTATGGTTCTTGGAAGTTCCTCATAACTCAAAATTGTTTGAGTTTACAGATAAAGATTCAGAAGTATGTATTAAATTCACACACCAATAATTAAAATGCTCTTTTCCTACACATGCAAACGTTTGTTCTCCCGTATTCACAGCCGGGTGTCTGATAGATTTTTCATCTGCACATTGGCTGCACTGTTCATATTCAGGTGCATAGACATACACTGCACTAAGTGTGGAGCTGAATGGAGTGTGTATGACGGGAACCATGTCTCTGTCTGTCAGCCCTCAACATAAGCATATTAGCTCTGCTCTGTCTGCTTCGAGCTGCTCGCAGAGCACTATTCCCGCACTGTTGTTTTCTGCTGTACGAATCAATTTGTCTCCACTCACAGAAAATAATTGCAAAGCAAACAAATTATCCATGGCACATTGAGCACACCTCACTGTCGAGAGCAAGCGAGAGAGAGAGAGAGAGAGAGAGAGAGAGAGAGAGAGAGAGAGAGAGAGAGAGAGAGAGAGAGAGAGAGAGAGAGAGAGAGAGAGAGAGAGAGAGAGAGAGAGGATAAAAGATAGGTCATAAAATCCTTAGTCATTTAACAATGCTTCTGGATCCTGAATCCTAAGGATATCACGTAAGAAAGACTGAGCAAAATAGAAAATGAACAAATGATTAAAGGAGACAGAAGTCCACATTTATATTAAAGTATATGCACATACTGAAAACTGTTATGTGGAGCGAGAAGATATACTCATGTTACATGTGACTGCACAGCAACAAGGCTAGGGAATTAGACATCACGTTCACTAAGGGAATCTACCGCTCAAAGCCAGGCTCTCTAAACCCACAGCTCTGTGTGGATACGGTGAAAATCCTACACAGGAACTAACACATTTAATAATATATAATCCCAGTGTTCCCAGTATATACACTACATCCTAACTGCTTTACCAAGCCTGTTTTTTTCAAAGCGTTAAAATTCAAGTTTCAAGTTTATTTGTATAGCGCTTTTTACAATTGACATTGTCTCAAAGCAGCTTTACAAAACATAAACATAAAACAAAAGGTTATTATAAAGACTAATATAAGGATTAATAGAATACTTATAATAATACTAATAATAGAAAATTCAAGATCAACATTAGATAGATTTAGTTCACAATATGTATGTATTTATCCCCAATAAGCAAGTCTGTGGTCCCTTCTATGGTAAGCAAGAAACCTTGAGAGGAACCAGACTCAATGGGGAACCTCATCCTCATATGGGAGACACTGGAGGGTGTGATTATAAATATACATTCTGACAAATGTTGTATTGGTGCAAAACATGGAGTTGACATCTCCTCTATAGTATCACAGAGTCTAACTGGAGCTGGTAGATCTCTAGATGCCTCAGGATTCTCACAGAGTCGGCCTCATCTCAGTGGAGGTCCAAAATCTTCATCGCACGGAAGAAGATCGGAGCTGGTACAATTTATGGATGCCTTGAGATGGGTAGAAAGAGAAAAGCAGTGGAGAGGGAATAATGTAGCTGCTGTTCGTAATATTTGCAAGTCTGATGTAATAGTGCACAATATTATGAGATGTATTATGTGTACGCCTGATTAAAGAGATGAGTTTTTAATATCCATTTAAACAGTGAAAGTGTTTGCGAGCCCCGAACACTATCAGGAAGACTATTCCAAAGTTTGGGAGCTAAATAAGAAAACCCTCTACCACCTTTAGTAGACTTAGATATTCTGAGAACTACCAGAAGTCCTGAGTTTTGTGATCTCAGAGAGAGTGAAGGATTGCAACGTGTCAGAAGACTAGTTAGATACATGGGAGCTAAACTATTAGGAGCCTTGTATGTAAGTAGCAGGAAATAAATAAAAAATACATATGAAAGAATTTAGGATTCCATAATTCATAATTTAACACTGTCAATTCAGTGTGTGGAACTCTGAGAGAAATCTTCACGTAACATCGAACACATGTACATCCCTTGTCAGCTAAAAAAAAACTCTTCATACAGTTAATCAGTAATCATCTTGTGATGCATAATATTCATTCTTAAATATACATAGCTGAGGTTGAGAACAGGATCAAGGGGCATGCTTGCTGAGAAATTCAAAGACGAATTCGGCGTCTCCTTGCTAATGTGTGTTTGTGATTATTTTGAACTATGGAGTAAGTGTGTGTGTGTGTGTGTGTGTGTGTGTGTGTGTGTGTGTGTGTGTGTGTGTGTGTGTGTGTGTGTGTGTGTGTGTGTGTGTGTGTGTGTGTGTGTGTGTCATGCTATACATAGCCTCTCCCACACATTTACACATGCATACTATGAAAAATTCATTCCCTCTGGGCATACACTGCTTCAAAGCCAGACCTATAGACATGAAGTATAATTAAGACCTAAATACATTCAGGGTAAGTTGAACACCACTCAAGAGCTTTTAAAGCAAATCTGGCTACACTTATTATGACAGTTCATTACCTAACATATCAATGTAAATACATATATTTCAGAAACAGGCTGCTGTTTAAGAGCTACTAGCTATATGAAATCCATACCAGGGTCTTTTCTTCAGAAAATCTATTAAGGTCCTCTTATGTATACCGTAACTAAGATTTAAAGCTGCACTACACCTTCTTCTTATTTTAGAAGAGGACACCAACTGGTCCCAGCATGTAAATGTACAGTTTTGTTTTTCTGCGAATTTGAGAACTCGTGGCATAGACCTTTTTGTTAACAAATTATGTATGGTGTAACTAAATACTAATAAGTTTTTTTCTGATTGATCAGATGGGAACTCAATGCACACAATTGTTTTATTTTATTTTATTTTTCTCCAGAGAGATTCGCATGGCATCTGGGTGAGACAAGAGATATACATCAAGACTGGGATCCTGTATGACACAAAAAATAGTGGGAGATTTCATGCTGATGAGAGCAAACAGGTATATATGAACCATTATAGAACAAACAGATACCACATTCTGGGTTGCAGTTTATTTCAATTTTGAGAAACAGAAATAATTAAATTCATTAGAAAATATTCTACCTCTGAATTTTCTTTACTGTGTTGTCCAGTGTTTCCAGAGGCTTATTTAAACTAGCCACACACACACGCACTTACGCACGCACACACACACACACACACACACACACACACACACACACACACACACACACACACACACACACACACACACACACACACACACAATAACACAGAGAGTGGTATTATCTAACAAATGGTTATAGGGTTTAAACGGTACTATGAAGTTTAACCTATCAGTGACAGTCATGTCAGGTGATTACACTGAATGACACGCCCCCTATATTGTCAGCCCATTTCGCATCCATTTTCACATCAGTGTCCACTTACAAAGCCATAAGACCTAATCAGAGTGATTGAGAAGATACAAGTGAATAGCATCATTCCCCCAAAATGACTTGATTAGAAAACTATTTAAAGTAGATCATGCATCGTCCACTTAGAGTATAAATGTCACATAATTATAAATGACGGATCAGTCAGTGTTTTTTAGTTTGAATGAAGAGGGTTATAACTTTTCCACTGTGTTTGATATTTACAGGAAACACAGCTTGAACCCAGTAGATCGTTACAGACTTGAATCACTTTTCTTATTATTTGAAATGATCAAAGCAAGTATGTGTGATGGTTTACCTCACATCATCCGTTTTATGCCATCGGTGAGTCCTTGTGGTATAAAGCATTGCTCAACCCTAACGGTTTATTGAATTATAGTCCGCCGTCTAATATCACAACCAGCTGTCACTAAAAAAAAACACTAAGTGAGAAAAACATTTAGGAACAATGCCAACAGAAAAGTCAGACACATTGTCTTATTCATGCTGCATTTAACCATTGTTCAGAATACTCAGCTCCACATATTGAAAATCACTACTGAAATCCAGGAATTTTAAACAGCATTCTCTCAGCAAATCAATCGCAGAGCAGTGAAAGCACTGTGGTCAACCTAAATATATCATTTATTCAGCGTTTTTAAACAGCATTTTGACGTAAATGTACGCCAGATGACCACATATAGTGCTACAGTTCCATATTTTATTTGAAGTGAAATGCTATATATGACACCGATAGGCCTCCTTTTATACCCTGAAAAGGCGCACACCCTGTCAAGTGTTTATTACACCAATGTCTGATTTATTCATAGTGAAAAAAACGTTCTTGAAGGTTCTTTGGAAAGTCCAAGCTTCCTACAGAAGAGAAAACTCTTGATGTAGAGATGTACTGTACATTACATTTTATTTGTTAACCAGGCTAGCATTATTATTCTACATACATTATAGTGCATACATTATTACTGAATGTAGACCTTATTACAGATCAGAGCCAAAGTCAAAACAAGTATAGAGTCTAATTACAGAAATTAGGTCTCAGGGCACAGCTATAGAACATATAATTAAAAGTGGTTTGCTGAAAAGGGTCAAACCTAGCAGGCTAAGTGGAACTTCTTCCAAGTGGAATTTCTTCCAAACAAGTCCAAGTTGTCATTAGGTTATGGTCAGTAAATACCCTTAAGGTGCTTTTCATAATCTCTCTTTTATATAAGACTAATGTATCTTAAAGTTTTGATGCTCCTTGTGGCAACATCTTAGATAGCATCAAAATCTTTTTGTGATACTGCCAGGAATCCAGTCATCTATGGATGTGCTCACTTTACACATTGACCGGACGATGTGGGAAAGTCATTTTAGACAAAGATGAAATCCATGACATCAAACCAAATATTTATTTTTGGTAACATGGGATTCAGTGTGTAACTGAATGTTGGTATTCAAGATGTTAGGAAAAAGTCAATGCCTAATTGTGTATTTCAGTCAGACTTGCAAAACACTATTTGGATTTTGCAGCATGTGACTTTACCAAAACTGTTGGTAACTCAGGACATCATCCCTGTATTCAATACTACACTAACATTTGTCCAAAAGCTGTAAACAGAAAGAAAGCAAATAACAGTACATATCTTTTAAAAAAAACAAAGCAACAGCCACATGAATCACCACAGGCTGTATGTTGTCGCTTTACATTTGTTTGTTTGAGTAATATTCTGTCGTGTACTAGTGGAAATATGATTTTAGATATGAGTTATAAATATCCGATTATGGTGGCTACAGGAACACAGGAATTGTGAAAAAGTGCAGTGGAGGAAAGCTAGAGAACAAGGAGTGATGTCACTTGTGTGACATATTAGTGTACACAAAAAGCTGTAGAGCTTTGCTGACACCTTGTGGTGAAATTATGACCAATGTGAATAGTAGGATAAATGAAACACAAGCTAAACAGCAACATTTTAATAAACACTGTGCAAATGTCAAAAACAACTACAGTGGACATTGCAAAAATATATTTTTATCTAACATTTGGATAAGGAAGATCATTCTCAGGGCAGTAGTTACATTTTCCAATAAATCTTATAGACTAGACACAAAAGACCCAACCTTTGTGTACTGTAGTTAGACTCCAAATAATCTTAAATGACTGAGATTAGACCAAATTTAGACCTCATATACAGAGACTAGATTTAATGTTAACCAAAATCTTTGTGAACCTTTGTTTAGTTCTAAAGTAAACCTCATCATGAGAGATAACTAAACCAAACATAACCCCAGTGACTGTAATTAGATCAGATGCAAAACCGTATTAAAAATGTGATCCGATATAGACACCAGTTACAGATTTAGGACCCAGCATAGACCTCAGTTATGGAGATTTGACACAACATACTGTAGAGTTTAGCTATAGATTAGACCCAACATAGAGCTTAGATACAAATGAGACCAGGTCTATAGCCCAAAAACAGATTAGACCCAGCACTGTGATCAAATAAAGATTGGATCAAATAAAAAACTCAAATACAGTTCAGACCCAGAGCAGATCACAACTACAGAAGTACGAATTAAACCCACTGTGGTGCTTAAAAAACAAATTAGACCCAACAGAGCCCAGCAGCAGATTAGACCCAAAGTAAAGGTTATATGCAATATAGGCTGATATACAGATTAAACACAATGCCATTTGCAGGACTTTTAGTCTTTTTTATTTGTATTTTTTTAGTGTTTGCTACAGTCTCAGAAAAAAAAAGGATTCTTCAAGGTACTTTGGTAAGTGAAGCTTACTAAAGAAGAGAAATCCTATGTTGAAGGGTTCAGTATAAAACATTTACAATTCTTAAGCACACGTGCATTTATATTATTACTGAATTAGACCCAAATTATTTTTATATCAGACTTAATTTACAACTTACATCTAATTTCCAGCTCAAACTCAAAGTAAATTCACATTGATTACAAATTTAAAAACCCAATGCAGAGCTCTGTTCCAGAGATTAGTTCCAAACAAGGCTTGTGACAGTGACATCAGATCAAACATAGACCAGGGTTTACAGAATTTAGAAATTTACAGAAATTAGACTTGCTTTAAGATTTTTGGTTAACAAATGGAATTGTTAGCTCTCCAAATAAAAAATATTATTGTACACAAGTTCTGCACCGAATGAGAAGAAACAGATTTTTACAACCTAATTTAATTATTCCAGTCAATTTGCAGTTGTAGCTCATGTGTTCTGATAGAAAACAGATTCGATTCATACCAGTGGTTTGATTTGAATGAAAATCCAGGGTTCCTTTTACATTAAACAGGATTTGGCATAATGCCTGCACATAAAAAGCCTGCATGACGAAACAAACATTTTACCAAAGCCAAGCAAAGGTCTAGCTGCCATCAATTATTGAAATAATCCGTTAGAAATTTCATATGGGTTTGTTAATCTCTGCTTCAAACACAAGATCAAGTTATGAGGTACAGTCGTAAAGCAAGTCTTATCCAGTTAACCTAGGTGTTAGAATTTTTTTAAGTAATAAACTTTTTCTTAAGAATTGTATGAAGACTACATATTTCAAATCTTCCTGACATTAATTGAAATCTAAGGTGCATTAACTTGTATATAGGAGGCAGTTAGGGGCAATATGAGGGTGCTAATAGTTCCTGAGAAGCCAGGTAGGAGGGGACGTCCCCAGTTGACTAAAGTATGCCCACCACCAAGGCTTCTCGCTCCTCTCCTCTCCATTCTCTCCACGATACGGCTCATTGTGCTGCTCGAACTCGTTAAAGGGGTCGAAGCGATCGTAATTATCCAGGTCAGGGATGGATAAGTAGTCGAGATCAGGTTCTGTTGGCTCCTTCTTTAGCACAAAGTCCACACGGCCCGTCTTCTGCATGGTGTGAGGCAGCCTGACACGCTTCACAACTTTAGAGTAGCCAGAAGCTGTGGCTGTTACAATGTAGACACCCGGAATCAGCAGTCTCCAATAGTCACCGTCTTCAGCTACGGAGAAGAACCGATAAAGCAAATGGGGTAAATGGGGAAACATATTTTCATAACATAATCACCCAGGAATTTGAGTCATTTTGAAGGCTATATTACTGACTCTGTTTTCTCTCGTCTCTTTTTAACTGGGATTTTACATATTACAGCTTTTAATTGCTATACTGATTCAGGGCTTGGTTTCAAGTTGTATTTAATTTTATTGCTTATTTAAATTATTTGATTTTATTATACAGCACTTTTACCAACACGTCAACACAACATACACTATTTGGCCAATAGTTTGTGGAATTTTGACCATCACATTGCTGTGTGTTTTTGAACATGCCATTCCAGAATTAGTCCCTCTTTTTTGTTATAACAAGCTTCACTCTCCCGCAAAAGCTTTCCACTAGATGTTGGAGCAAGGCTGAAGGAATTTGTGTATTAGTGAGATCAGATGTTGAGATCAGATATTGGATGAGGAAGTCTGGGTTTCAGTCAGTGTTCCAGTTCATCCAAAAAGTCAGTACTGTGTGCAGGACACTCAAGTTCTTCTACTCCAACTTAAATACACCATGCCTTCATGTTGCTCAGGGGCATTGTCATGCTGGAACATGATTGGACCTGGCCCTGTAGATTTTTGTGATGCTACATCATATTCAAAAATTCTATAAAATTGTTTGCTTCCAACTTTGTGGCAACAATGTGAGGAGCAACCACAGTGTGATGTTAAGGTGTCCACATATGTTTGGCCATAAAGTGTATCTGTAAATGTGCTATACAAATAAAAGTGCCTTGAAATGAATTCACTCAAGTGTAAGGCTACATAATCTCTACATAAGCCATTCATGACAAGTGATATCTAAATGTGTATAAGTCACGTTTTTCATGATAATGTTCATGTCATGTTGAAAAATCTTTGTTCACACTTTCCATGCTGACTTACATTACCAAGTGACAACAGACACAATTGAAACTGAATCATTATGGTGCCATGTCATTGCTGTAACTTTATAAACAAAAATCATAGAATTAAAATAGCAAAATGTATGAAAAAATCTTTAGTGGCAAAGTAAGAAAATCAAAGTGGCAAATGAATAGCAGCTAAAGAAAAAGTTAATATGAAATATATCATTATGGTAAAAGTTTTGCTTTGTATATCTCCTTTTAATTCACCCTTTATTTTCTTTCTGTCATAATTACCTGTAGTGATGTCATGCCGTATCCCTTTAACAGATATGATGGCACCTTTAATTCCATTCCCATCTCTATCTCTCACAATGCCTTTTATTCCTCTGTGGACCTGCAGCACCACATCAAAAACACTTTAATGTTAGATAATAATCCCAGGAAACCCTAACAGCTGCTCAAACAATAGAATGCTTTTTATAATGCTAATATATTAAAATATTCACAGTAAAAAAACAGAGATGAGAAGTAAAAAAATAAATAAAAATAAAGAGGTGTTTTTTTCTTGTGCAATGGAAGTGATTATTTGGTTATGCTGTCATCTTGTGGTTTTATGTACAGTCTACTGTAATTTGATCTTCAAATATCAATGAAAATCCTAGAAATCGACCCTGGCCCATATTTCTGAAAATTTCTTTGTAGAAAGAGTTGCTCCTAGTGACGTAATTCTAAGAAATTTCTTAGAAATGTGGATTTTTCCCCATAAGTTTAAAGAGAATATCCTAGTAAAGATAAAAGTTATTCATAAAGCATCTTAACCCTTAAAAGAGCTCTTAATGTCAAAAAAGTCTTAGGAGTAGTGAGGAGGACGCTTAATAGGCTTCTTTAGCAGAGGAGAAAATGGCTGAAAGGTGAAGAGGGAGAAGAAATGTATTGTATACAATATTTAATAATGATAGTGAGTTACTGAGTAGAGATTAATTTGTGTCAAATCATATAAGAGATAACGTCTCAGACACAAAGCCAAAATGCTATAGCACCAAAAATGATATAATTTGTCTCTATGACATTTATGCTCTGTGTTAGAGATGTTTCCATTTCCATTTATTCCATTTATAACATATAGATAGTGCATCTCTAATATGATCGGTCAGGAACGTAATCTGTACACGATATCGTCTCAAATATCTTAACATAGAGACAAACTGAAGGATTATAATAGTCCAGATTTTAAAAGCACCCCTCGTTTTTATTAGACAACCAATCATAATCTTCAAAAGAATGTGTCATACCTAGTAACAGAATACATTTACATTTATGGAATTTAGCAGACACCCTTACCCAGAGTGACTTGCAACTGAGGGTTAAGGGCCTTGCTCAGGGGCCCAGCAGTGGCAGCTTGGTGGACCTGGGGTTCGAACCCGTGACCTTCCGATCAGTAGCCAAACACTTTAACCACTTGAGCCACCACTGCCCCCCCCCTCTCCTTTTTATGAAAAAAATTTTTGTATTGTCCTTGCGCAGAGTTGCTCTGTGATTGGTCCTGAATCACTATGAAGATAATATTCCTGGTTAGAAATGTTTAAGCTAAATTAGGAGCTCTCTTAAGGAATCTTTATGAATACTAACCCAGGTATTTACTGTCTACACTGCGATATGTTGTGAGATATAGAAATACAATGCACAATTCCTCAGGTTTCCTGCCTGTTTTCATAACAGACATATTATCAGTCTTGAGCTCTGCCTGGGTAAATGTTTATAGATGTATAATACTATAGGCTCCCTTCTTTATTCTCTAATATTTCACAGGATTGTATCATTAAGTAAGTAATCAAAGAATTGATGAATCTGTATTAACAGCATTCATATATCAGTAAAATAAGAGAGGGTGAACTCACAGACTCCATGAAGCTGAGAAGAGCCTCCTTGTTCCTGCGCCACTCCGGGTAAAGTTCTTCCTCAGCAGGGAATTTATCACAACCAAGCTCCACTGTCAGCTCCAAACAATTACTGTGCAGGTAGTTAAAGTCTGACATGCCTAAACATATACACAAACTGTAAGTAAGAAATAAAACATTGTACTTCATGCAGTTCAATTCCGTATATAGGTTTAGAACTTTTAACAAGAGACATCTGCCACAAAGCTGTCACATAGCAGCTTTGAGCAGTGCATACTGAATTAAACATGATTAACCAGGGTTTCAGGTTTTCAATTCCATAAACGATCTTTCCCTTTCTTAATCTTTTTGCGATATCTTACAGAAATATTTATATATAAGCCATTGCCTATGTTTGCAGGAATGTATTAGATTTAATTCTGTTTATATAAAAAAAAACAGCGATCATGGTGTAAAAAAACACCACACTGGCAACCCAGTGTGGTTATACACACAAACAAAATTGTTGGTTGTTTATTTAATCATTTGTTTTTTAGATGTTTCTGTTGGAACACAATTCAAAAGCATTGTCTGATTTTCATTAGTCAATTTTTGGTAATTTTTTTATGTATTATTACTTTTGAGTTATTATTAGTGTTGTGTTAAGTTATTTCAATGACCACTGTGGGTTTATCTTTCTTTATTCAAAGGGTATCAACAATTTTGTTCATGTGTGTATCTGTCCTGTCCTGTTTTGACCAGTGAGTGTAATAATTCTAGCTAAATAAGCCAGTAAGTGTGCTGTTTCCATTATTGCACAACATCTGGAAAGGTAAGCAAACCAAAAGAACATATGTCAAAGCAGTATTTTTTTAATTCCTGGTCACTCAGAACAGACAATAATTATTTCAAATGAATTTAAAATGGATGGAGTTATTAACAAGAACTAAAGAAGAATGATGAATACAAAATAATAACTGTTGTCTGTTATAATTGATAGGGCCTCTGTGGATGAGCTGCCTTGCATCCTACACTGTTTGCTTTGGTTTACCTCCAGCAAAGCTGTACCACTGAGCTCCATTGGTGATGCCTCCTCTACTGGAAAATAGGCCTCCACATCTATGTGTCTCATTGCTGGCCATTGTCGCATGAGCATCTGCATAGGTCCTGGCCAACTGTTTAAATATCTACACACACAAAAAAACTCTTCATGTTTCAAAATGAATGAAAAATTCGGAAAGGCACCATGAGTGATTGTTGGCATCTCTGGAAAATTGTCTGTAGTGTGTGATTGTGTGAGTGAATGAGAGTGTGTGTGTGCCCTGCAATGGGTTGGCACTCTGTCCAGGGTGTATCCTGCCTTGATGCCCGATGACGCCTGAGATAGGCACAGGCTACACATAATAATAATAAAAACAAACCTGCTCATCAGGTGTGGGAGAGAACATTTTCTCCTCTTGAGGGTGTCTGGAGAAGTCAAAGGGATAAGAGATGACAAGCTCTCCCCCGTGTAGACTGGCAGATATAACAAATGGAATGGACCTAATCCATTTCATCACAGCATAGGTTTCTGGAGCTACCTGGCATAGAAAGAAAGAAAGAAAGAAAGAAAGAAAGAAAGAAAGAAAGAAAGAAAGAAAGAAAGAAAGAAAGAAAGAAAGAAAGAAAGAAATTTGTGTAAGTTGTAAATCTTAACTTAAAGTTTAGTGTGCTTTACGGTGTTTCCAAATAAATTATTCAATAATCACCTTATTCTGCCAGTAAGAGTCGGGGATGGGGAGGTGGTTGGTGCGGAATCGGATGAACCGTCGTCGGTTGTAGTAAAGAGATGTCAGGTCGGGAAAGTTGCGGTTCAAGTCAATGTTCTGAGCATTGGCTCTGCCACTGACCCAGCCATTATACAAGTGACCCTAAACCATTTCACACACAATCCAGACAAAACGATTAAGACAATTATTTCTGTGGAACTGTGAAAATAGGGGAAAACTCAAAGAATTTGTGGCAGCTTCTGCTTTGCGCTAGATTGCCATGTCTACTACAGCATAAGAATTGTTTGATTTTTTTGGTAGGTTTTCATCCTTTAATGGACAGAGAGAGAGAGAGAGAGAGAGAGAGAGAGAGAGAGAGAGAGAGAGAGAGAGAGAGAGAGAGAGAGAGAGAGAGATGGGAATTTATAAGAAGCTAACTAGGAAAAAGGTGGAGCTTCAGGTATGGCCTTTCTCTCCAATTTCATTTTCATAACTCCAGGAAAGATTGTACATTTTATTTGACTAAGACAGTAAGTATGGATATTGGTAATAGGGTTAACTGCATTTTTATGTGTCACAAACTATAACATGCAAGAAGCATTCCTGGCAGAACAAGCTGAAAAGTCATGAGAGGATAGGGGAAAAAACAGACTCATAATCAGACCAAGTATTAACATGCTCATAAAACAGATTTGAACATGCTTACAAGGCTGGGCTTCTGAGATGTAGAAACAAGATAAAACATGAAAAAAAAGAAAATTCAACCCAATCAACACAGTTCAGACATTTTCTTTTACAATGACAATTTTTTTCATTGCCCATGCCACATCTTTTTCATTACACAAGGATTAGGGCTTATGTATGATTTCATTCCAGACCTTTGTTTAATGGCCAATAAAGTCTAGTCATACTACAAGCTAAACTAAAAACATCATTAATGAGAAATTAAGCAAACTTTGTTACTTCAGACTGATAAATATCAAGAAAGCAAAGCTTCTCCTGTTTATCCAACTGTACTCTAAGCACTTCAGGTCAGACAAATTAAAGGAAGTCCAACATTTAACATGCAGGTTCTAGTTTGCAGATTAGACAGGATCTTAACCAAGAGCCATGCTGATCATTTCAGTGATTGAGAAACCCATGCTGAGGATGAATGTGAGGGTTATGTAGCAATTGATATAAAGTAGAAACAGCCATTAGTTAGTCAAAGGCTCCCTTTACCAGTGGTCCACTCTCCTGTACCATTCCATCCCCTGTGGAGGGAAATCCATCCCTTCTGTTTTGCCTATTTCTACTCCAAAACACTTTAAACACTATGTTGAATTAATAAATCAGGCCTTCAAGCGTACTAACAAGCTTTACTCAAAAGTTGTACCACTTTATGTAGTAGGTAAGTGGTTATGGTGTTGGAGTACAGATAAGAAAATCACAGGACCATCAAGCTGCCACTGCTGGGCCCCTGAGCAAGGCCCTCAACCCTCAATTGCTCAGTTGTATAAAATGAGATAAAAATGTAATTCGCTCTGGATAAGGGTGTCTACTAAATATTTTAAATGAGAGTCAGTGTAAATTAAAAAACAGTGTTGGACTTTTGGCTGGTGCTCTAATTCATTAGTGCAGCTTATACAGAAATTTAGCTTGGGACTATCTACAGTTGTCAAAACATTTAAATTTGGCTCCTGTGCTTCATAGGACCTCTTCTGGTGCAGGGAGTTTAGAGATTGTAGATAGTATTCCCAAAAAAACGACAGACACACACTAGCTGAGTCGCAGCACACAACACACTCAGGGGGATATTTACTTCTGGGTTGGTGTTTTCAGGGTCGTTGCTATCGGCTACCTCAGAAGCGGCGAGCTCATAGCCATCTGGGTTCATGGAGGGCAGCAGGTGGATGCGGGTGGTGTTAATGAGGCTCTGGATGCGCTCGTTGCCCAGCAGATACTCAGAGCACAGGTACTGAGCTAGGTAGATGAGCAACTGCCGGCCCAAAACCTCGTTCCCGTGCATGTTCCCGATCAACTTAATCTCTGGCTCCACTACAGAATAAGAAATATAATGAGAAGAAACAAGCAAACATTCTGTTCCCGGCTGTTTGTTATATAAATATATATAAATGACATTTGATTTGCTTTTCAAGATGCTTTTATCTAATCTCAACAATTTTCTAATATGAAGTATTACTTTTCATTTTAAAATCATTTGTATTACAGACATGATGTTCAAAAAACTGTTCAAAATGACGGGTCTTTAAGCATTATTAATATTATATGACTTGAGGTTATTCTCAGGTTCTCTATTCTATCCATTACAGCATAGACACATGGGTTAATTTAAATCAATACTGTTTTATTGCTAGTAACTGAGATGACTAAATGGCTGATGAGTATTTTGGAATTAACTGTACAGTTTTATTGCTATAAATGAAATGGTTGGATCAATGAAAGATTCATTGCTAATAGCACATAAAACATGTTTGTCTTAGGCTTTTATATGAAAAAGAAATAATTTAATAGATAATCAGAGAAATTTTGAGAATTTTGATTACTATAAAAGCATAGTATAATAGGCACAAAATAGGCAGAACTACAAAGAGTATTATATCCTTGCATGTGGTGCTTTGCCTTCAAGGCCAGAAGGGGGCAGGACTGAACAAGCAGGTCATCACTGTTTCCTCAAAGCAATGCAAAGCTTTCAGCTTGTACTGACAATAACAAAAGGTAGGTTGTGCTCACGTAGCTCATGTTGTCCAGGATTACTGGAAAACTCAATGACCAGCAGGTCTTTGCCTTCCACGCTACGGCCGATGCTGTAGGTTCGGGAGATATGAGGACATTTGGCTGCCGTCTTCTTCAGGATGCTGAACATTTGAGCGTTAGTGTGGTACGTGAACTGAAGAACGGTAGCCTGTCTTCCATCTGAGATACCGGAGAGGGCGACATCTTGCCTGGCTGGGAGAAGTAAGTTTGAGAAAGTGATGAAGAGAGATAAAACTGATGTGTGACATTCTGTAAGAAGCCCACAGACCTCACTGTGCCTTCATGTGGACATAAGCTTGGCTTCACTATAGAAGTGTCACTCACGTTCTGGGGTTTCTTTCATCAAAAATAATTAAACGTAGCTGTGTTTAACTACTGCGTAATCTCGATCTGTTCCATGCTTGTCCACTAAAAAGAGCAGGTTCTCAGCTAAATAAATATTCTCAAATTACAACTTGTAACATACTCTAGGATTGTTACTATTTTAACATCATGCAATAGGAAACCCAAAAGACCAAACTGCATTATAGTTTAGCTCTTAAATAACAAGTTTGCTCAGATGTTTTTGGCACCTTTAAAATCTGGCCATCTGGTTGCCCTCTGAATAAACTTGCCTGAGAGAAAGAGCAAATATTCTTGGGGTAAGTGCTCATTTGTTTTGTCTTGTTTTGCTATTACATGACTAATAGGTAAAGAGTATGATTTAACAAAGCTGAAATTGTTAGCAAATTGATGCTGGATTTGAGAAATGAAATACTTCAAAATGTGAAGCTCGTAGAAAAGAATCCATTTTAGGCTGGTGAAGTCAGCATGTATACAGAGGCTATAACAACACAGGAATAGCAACATTAACAATATAACGTATCATATGACCATATTAGTGCATTTTCTCCAGTTTTCTAATCCTTACCTCTGAACTCAGACAATGGGTCATGGCAGCCCTCTTCCTCAGCTGCAAAGAAACGATCACAGTCCAAAAAGTAGGGCCAGGCCATGCGGATGGAGTCAAAAGCATGTACACAGTTCTTCTTCACTGCCTCACATGAGCTGCGACATGGCTTGACTCTGGCATGGTTCTGACATCGCGGAGCCAGCACAGAGCATCCAAGTAAACGTAGCTCGGGCAAGCACTCGCCCCCTAGCAGGCTGTGCAACACATTAAGCAGTAGGTACTCAGTGCTCCCCTCGGCCTCCTGTCGTGACTGCTGCCCAATGAGGTTGGGGAAGACAACCTGGCTATAAGGCACATCCTGGCAGTAGCTCAGCACCATCTCTGTGCACTGCACTAAGGACAGGACAAAATATGAAATTATCGTGAGTTATGGGAGCTGAGAATGTTAAACATTAAGAGAATAACAAACTTTAAATCAAATAAAATTTTAATTATTTACATTAAGGACATTTAAACATTATATATGTATGTATTAGTGTACTATAGAAGATTTAACAAGTAAATGTTTTAACATTTTAAAGTGTTTAATTTAGACAAACAGGCCGAACCTATTTAGTGTACACTACTGTCACTATTATTTATTCTTTTATCATTAAATACCACTTTATCTTGGTCAACAGTGAATTCCGGGATGAAACCTGAAAACTGCTTGGAATCCCATCTGAACGCTGGGAGAACATGTAAAGCTCCAAGCAAACTCCAAAGTAATCTGAGCTCTGGATCAAACCCAGGACCTTCCCACTACCAACTTTACCAGTGATTTGCTGCCTTCATTTATTTGATATCCTTTTGTTCTATCTATATGTCTGTCTATTTTGCTTTCTATATCTATATTCCCTGTTTTAGCCTTTTGTTGCAATTTATACGACTATTTTGTAAGAGCTATATAATCAAAGAATGAAGATACTGTATATGGGAACTCATGAGCAACTTATGCAAATTTAACAACTTTTGTTAGAACTGCAATGTTGGAGCAACCCTGAGCCCCCTCACTGACTCATTTACATGTCTTACCATTAACCTGGCAAACACAAATCACGCTTAGACCCACAGTTATCTCTAATCTCTCTCTCTCTCTCTCTCTCTCTCTCTCTCTCTCTCTCTCTCTCTCTCTCTCTCTCTCACACACACACACACACACACACACACACACACACACACACACACACACACACACACACACACACACTGTTTTTCTCCCTGTGTGTAGACATGTCACATCACATGTCTGTAATGTTTTCTGCCTTATAGCTTCCAGGCACAAAGTCAGGACCTCCATTTAATCCTGTACAGAAAACCTGTGTTCCAATAATCACAAGTGATTATAACATTAATAATAAAGTAAGTTCAGATTTCAGCGAATTAGTATAAACATCTTAATATATCGATATTGTTAAGCAGAGTATATTGCTTACGTTTCTCTTTCACTCGTTCCTTGCATCTTCCTGTAAAACACAATAAAACAAATTGGGGGTTTAAATGAGGATAAACTTTGGAAAGCTCACAACAAGTGCAAATGTTGTACTGTACCATTTCTGAGATATCCAACCAGCATGTCCAGGATTTTTTTTCTTTTAATGTTTCAACAGAATAACCAGGATTGTACAATTACAACTGTGTACAACCGAATCAAATCACAAGTCACACTTACAACAAATGTTTCTCCTGGCTTACATACATGGACACATGATGACAAAAAAAGATATCTTTTGACAAATATTATTCTATGGCCAAACACAGCATAAATGGAGTATTTTAATGCTTATATATGTAACATATCTGTGTGTGTGTGTGTGTGTGTGTGTGTGTGTGTGTGTGTGTGTGTGTATATATATATATATATATATATATATATATATATATATATATATATATATATATATATATATATATATATATATAATGCTGAAGCCACGCCCCTATGAATTATTGCACTGAACCCTTTGCATTGTTTTCCACACTGTGGTTTACTACTTGTTGATTGCTTGTTTTAGGACACACTATACTTCGTGTGCACCCTATAATTTTACAACAGAGTAAAACAGGCCACGTATGACGATACGAAACGCAACTGGACTGTAAAGACACAAAGCAAAGGGCAAACAAAGTTTAGCCTGACCTCTCACAGACACATCGTTTAAAGGGACACACAGCTATTTAAAGTAGAAAATAGAAGGTACAATGACAAAATGGTTTAGGTATACATCGCATACACAGTGTACATCACCTAAATCCTGATCTCCAGGTTCGCAGGAGCGCGGCAACGCGCAAGAACACGCGGCGAGGACGCAGAGGAACGCGGTGGCGCGCAACATGCTGGAGCCGCAGTGATGTGGCTGTCTGTGTGGAGACTCTCTCAAGGCCCTTGATTTTAGGGGCGCGTCCTCATCCCTGTACAGCACAGAAACCCATACGATCAAATTACAGCCTCCAGATTCTCCTCCTTCCTCCTGGCCTCCCACGCTGCACTGCTCACTGCTTTCAAATGCACGTTTAGCCAGAGTAATTACACAGCAGCTAGAAGGTGTTTGTAAATGGGGCATGACTTGAGAAAAGTTAGACTTTGCTTCAGAAAGTTAAATTAAACTTATTTTTGTGTCCTATCTCAGGGTTGTCAAACTTTTTGCAGTTAGGGATATTCCACACAGCCCCTTTGTAAAAATTGTTTGAAAAATAATACTCCAGTTTGACTGTCAGAATTTGGCTATATATATATATATACGTATATATATACATGTATGTATATATATATATATATATATATATATATATATATATATATATATATATATATATATATACGTATATATATATGTATATATATATATATATATACGTATATATATATATATGTATATATATACTATGTATATATATATATATATGTTGGAGTTACAGAACTTTTTGATAGGTCAAAACATAGTGAACAGGTTTAATCCAAACCTCAATAACTACAGAACTTTTAGTTAGGTCCAAACTTAGTCCTGTAGTTATTGAGGTTCAGATTAAACCTGTTCACTTAATGTGACCAGTAATAATAATAATAATAATAATAATAATAATAATAATAATAATAATAATAATAATAATAATAATAAACTTTATTTTCAAAAGCAAATAGAACAACAAAAATACACCACATAATATAAAGATAAAATTAAAACAACAAGAATAGACTATAAAATAAGCACAATGTAAAATTACAATTAGTCAATTAAAAGCTACCCTAAAAAATGAGTTTTAAGCTGAGATTTAAAAATGGCAAGAGATTTTGCTTGCCTTATCTCAGCTGGTAAGGAATTCCAAAGTTTTGGAGCCAGTGAAGAGAAGGCCCTATCTCCCATCGATCGTAAAGCAGCCAATAACTCTTAAGAAGTAAATATTCAATTCAATTTTTCAATTTATTTGTATAGCGACAGTATTTAACAATTCACATTGTCTCAAAGCAGCTTTACAAAAGTATGGAAACAATAAATAAATAAATAAATAAATAAATAAATAAATAGATAAATAAATAAATAAATAAAAATAACATAAATCAATGCACTAAATAATGCACTATACAGTGTTATAGATATATAGAATAAAACATATGTGCATAGTCAATATAAGTTAGGGTAATTATAAATATCAATAGAAATATTTGTCTAATGACATTTTGTGAACAGGTTGTGCCTAACCTTCAATAATAAAGTTCAGATACAGTAGTGCTTTTTATATGGAGTATGTATTTCTACTATCTACTGCAGGGTTCAACATTTGGGGAATTCTGAGATGCTTTCCTGCTTATCACAAATGTTAAGAATGTTTATTTTAGTTACTATAGACTTCCTGTCAGCTCAAAAAGTCTGGCTTATTCATTATAAATAAAAAAGACAGAGACAGTCCCAGAAAATCAGCAATTTCTGAAATATTCATAACAGGGTTAGGGTTAGGGTTTGTCACCGAGATCACATTTTCGTCAACTAACGCACTTGCCCTGTATATGCATGATATTGTGCAATGTGCAGCTGCCATAAATGTTCCAATTAAAGTGGTCGATGACTATATGTATATATTTACTGAAAGATTATCAGTTTTAATCTCAGGGTTGACAGCGTGTGATTGTTGGGCTCCTGGGTAAAGCTCTTAACCCTCACCCGCTTAGTTCTGTGCTTGGATTGGACACTTGTTAATCGCTTTGGTTAAAAGTGTCTGCCCAGTAAAAATAACTTTTAGGCTGGAGTCCAGATGAGTAGGATAAGTATCTAAATAATATTTGTAGTATCCATAGACTTTATCTGCACAATATTTTTGTATTTAATTTTGTTTTAATATTTATATACAGTATATCAATAGTTTATTCATTTCAGAATGTTCTGTTTAGTTTTCAGGAAGCAGCACACTGGTGTCAGAAGCCAAGAAACAGACAACATTTTTGGGTACTAAACTGAGTCAAATTTAATGGCTCAATAAAAAAGAAAACAAAGAGAAATCAAATAACAAATAAATAACAACACAACTCTCAAATAACTTCATAATCCAATAGAAATAATATTTGGAACGCCTACAGAATGAAGCTTTGGCAGGTGTTTGCAAGCAGGTGCTAAGAAGTCCTTTGTCCATTTACAGACAGTAAGAAGAAGAAGAATGGTGATAATGGTAGCAGCACCATTAATAGAACCTGCAGAGATTGTGGCCATTATGTCTCAAATTACAGTCATGTGCAAGGCTGTTAAAAAGAACAATGCTGGCCACTGGCACAAAATGGCCTCATATTAATACAAATTAATCTCAACAATTCATCATTATATGTATATCTACCTGTTAAATTGTCCCTAGTATATTTATGCTGCTGTAACATCATGACCCGTGACGCCCCTTCAGCCGAGTTTTGACCCTCAGGTTTTGGTCCTAATTACTTTTGACTCCAATGAACATTTAAGTCGCATGAACATCAACATCAGTGCAAAGTATTGCCCCTTAGTGTGCATACCAAGCCTTGTATCTATTGTATTTGATCTATGTGTATGAGCTCCTTTACTCTGACTTTTTAACCCTTTGGATTTCTCACTCATAAATACTTATTTTGACATTTTACTGAAATATGCTAGAAACATGCTGACATGGATGCTCGTTTTGAAACTCACATATAACTGAAACGTAGGAGTAGCTGTTATAAAACCAGTAAATCATTTGCTATTCTAGAAAAATAACCATTCATGTGATGGTGTGATGTCACCTGACGCAAGGTCACTTGTGGCCTGACGCAAGGTCAGGCAAAGTTACTCATCAGATTATAGTTAAGTATTTTCCAAAAGCAGCATATTATGAAGTGTTATTTCTCATATACTCTATTACATCAATCTACTGGGGATTACAATTTGCAACCTATCAATGAATGACATACTATACTTTTTATCCATTAATATTAACACTTGATGTTGTAACACATCTGCAAAACAAGTTCCTGTTATCACTTATGTTAGGCAGCTATAAATATTCCCTCAACAGCGTCTTTTTTTCATTAATTGTTAAGACAAAAATGTGAAGCTTTTTATGTTTCCATGTGCAAAGAAACTGCAGTCATTTGTTTACACAGAACTAGCATAATTATAGAAAATTATTTACCAGTTTCTGACCAATCACATGTGTGAATTAAACAGTGTGGTTGGAGGTAGTCAGTAACATTAATGCTGAACATATATTCTGTCTTGAAAGTTTTTCTAAATTTGTAATACTAGTTCTTTCAGAGACATGATTACTGTTTCAAAGGAAAGAACTGATGCATTCTTCCATTTCAGATTATTTCTGAATTTTCCATCGCAATTTACCAGCACATAAAGGCAGTGTCTTAATATCATCCTGATCACTAATGAATACCACAAAACATTTGGACAAAAGCATAAGAAACCATTTATGCTATTGAGGTAGATAGAGCTTACACTGCCAGTGGTGTATTGTTTGTTTATCTGTTTGACTTCTACATAAAGATTAAAGGGCAGAGTGTGGTTGAAAGATTTCCTTCTTTCTCTCCAAAGCATTCAGCTCACCATTTTACCAACTCACCAACTCACTTTGTGGTCGTTTTCTGTATATGTGGTACTTTTGTAGTCAAAGGAACGTTTGCGTCCCATAAGTGTATTAGTCATTCCAATAATTGCTTTTCTGTATTCTTGCCGTAGCACGGAATAGACAAAAGGGTCCATTGCTGGGTCCATTTACTGCATTTACTGATGACCCCCCAGTGTGGGTTGATCCTTACTGATGGAATCAGTTCTGCCAACCTGGGGGGAGAGAGAGAGAGAGAGAGAGAGAGAGAGAGAGAGAGAGAGAGATTATGGCATGGATCCCACAAAGGCATGGTACAAGCCAGCACTGAAGTCCTATATTAATGCAACACAATTAATCACAGGGATTACTATATTATATAATGCTTCAATGGCATAGCAGCTGCACAAGTGATGGGATATTAGAAGCAGCTGATCTATCCACTATTTAATCCTTTATGTTAGTACACCAGGTGGTGATTTGAACCCGTGATCTGGTGGCTACATACGATAATCATGTTACATCTTTCAATCAGTTTTTGTCAGGATCCTGAGCTTCGGGAGAAACACAGCAGCACGAGTGAGTTAGATGATAAAGACACAGCGGCTACCGAGGCAAGTAGGCCCTCAAGCAGCAGCAGGTTCCATAAACCCATGACTCAGCTCGTGCTCTCTCTCTCTCCAATTTATCTGTATCAACAATTAAATGTTTGTGTTTTTGCATATAAAAATAATGATAGTTTGATAAAGCAGGAGAAATAGTACTTGTAAGAATTAGAAGAATTAGCTCAACATGGCTCTTACAAAGACTTCTGGGAGTCCAGTGTGTGTGGGGGGTGTTTATACAGCTACAGATTATAACAGCTACGGTAAATAACCTGTCATTAAAAGCCCTACATATATCATTTTCTACACATAGATGAAATGTTACACACATGGTGAACATGATTGCACTTTGCTTTGTTAATGGTCACTGTGCCACGTGACCACATAAGTTGTCTGTGTGGTCGTTTGAGGGATATGCATTTAAAACCTCTTCAG
This sequence comes from Tachysurus fulvidraco, assembly GCF_022655615.1. Classification (NCBI taxonomy): domain Eukaryota; kingdom Metazoa; phylum Chordata; class Actinopteri; order Siluriformes; family Bagridae; genus Tachysurus; species Tachysurus fulvidraco. Next base: position 23,352,672 of record NC_062521.1, read on the forward strand.
AGAGAGGAAAAGTGGTCTGTAGCAATGAAGGAACCCTAACTTTCATGCACTTCCCAAGATCCTGAGAGGATGTTACATGCTAGAGGCACAAGCACTTAAGACATAGATTAATGGTAAGTGTATGTATTACATAACTGTAGAACATCCGCCTGTAGTTTACTGGTCTTCTTGTGGTGATGTACATTAAAATACACATCTTCTTATTAACCTATTAAACGTCATACCTATCTCACTTTGTATTATTATACAGAACATATTCATACCCTAGCTGCTGCATTCTGTACTAACTGGAACTTGTTTATGCTCCTACTGGAACATCCAGACAGTAAAGCATTAAAATTATCCAACCTAGAGGTAACAAATGTATGAACTAGTGTTTCTGCATCATGAAATGACATCATATTTCTTATCTTAGCAATATTTCTTAGATGAAATATTTATGTGAGCTTCATATGAGAGATCTGTATTGTCAGGACTTAGCCCGGACTTTGGAATTTGCCTTTTGTTTGCGTTCTGTGTTAACGTGTCTGCCCCGCCCTTGTCTTTTCCTGCCCGCTTCTGCACACCTGTTCCTCATGTTTCTGATTGTCCTGTTTATTTAGTTGAGCCGCGTTGCCTTGAGCTAGATCTGACAGAAAGCAACTCTATGGTTAGACACTAAGTAATGACCATTAACTTCCACCTGTCTGTGAATTATAGTCTGTAACTTTCTTTACAAAGCAATAAAATAAACATTTGCTGTGAAAGTGTGAAAGTAGATACACCTGTAAACACAGACAGCAGTGAGAACATCAGTTGGAAGGTTAGAAGGTTAGAGGGAAGGGTTGGGGGTTTGCATTAATAAGATCAGACAGGTTGACCAACTAGTTTTCCCACACCACTACACATTTAACCATGACACGCACACACACGTGCACACACACTCGCAAACACACACACACACACACACACACACACACACACACACACACACACACACACACACACACACACACACACACACACATATATATATACACACACAGCACCTCAAGCTTTAAGCCACACACCAATGCAGTATACATCAAATAACAACCCCTTTATTATTCCTGTATACAATGCTGGTATGTAAATGCTGCACATTTCATCAAAAGGCAGGCTTTGGATTCTGAGGAAAAAGCATTTGTCTCACGATTCATTCAAAGCCAAATGGCAGGTTTTCTATAGCTACAAGCAAGTAGTCCAAAATGATTGTAGGTATCATTCAAATTCAGAGCAATGGGTCAAAACAAAGTGAAAGAATACAGAAAATGGCAAAATGCAGGAAATGGCAGCATGAAATGCAAAAAAAAACAAAAAACAAATGTGGAGACAAAAACAGATATTAAATAAAAGCAGAACTATTCGACAATGCTTGAGACAAACAGAGAAGAATATATACAAAGGCTGATTATTATTTACGTGGCAGCAGGTTTGTTTGTGTGTGTGTGTGTGTGTGTGTGTGTGTGTGTGTGTGTGTGTGTGTGTGTGTGTGTGTGTGTGTGTGTGTGTGTGTGTGTGTGTGTGTGTGAGCTGAGAAAGGTTGCTATTCCTTAGGATCCACTGTAACAGAGGTTTTGTCTTATATTAATTGAAGGCCTTGACTTCTTTGTAATAACATAAGGATATGTTTTAGATGGATAATACAAATCACTTCTGTTAGCCATTTTTGGATAAGGGGGGTTTTGAAGCATTTTTTAAGCATTATTAAGATAACTCCCTGATTCTGATATCATAATTTACTTAAGCTTGGGGTGGTTTACAGGATATATATGCTAGAGGGAATATTTCAGTGGATTATTTCAGAAACGAATAACGCCCACTTCATAAGCATCTGCTTGGAGTTTAAAGGATGGTCAGGGTGCATGATAAGAAATGGATGGCTTGCACAATGGACATCGATTCTGATGAACAGGTTCCTGCAAGTGCTTCACAGGATTAAAGTACTAGTTATAGCACAGAGAGTTGTTTTTTCGAAGGAAACTCTTCCATTGACTGTTTCTCTACCTCACTTTATAAGGCTTCATGTATTACCTAAACTGCATGTCATTGGGGTGACTGAAAGGCTTTTATCTTAAACCTGCAAAGAGGTCAGTATACTGGATTGGCTCTTCATTGTAGTCCAGGCAAAGGGGATAAAAGCAGAGGGGGTTGGGGGTTATGCTTATGGAACCAAAAGAGACCCAAGGAGATGTTGGGAACACATGAGGGCTGGATAACAAATGCAGACATTTCCTCATGGCCAATGAGACTGATGTAGACACTGAGGACTTATGTGACATGTTTAAGGGTTCCAGCATCAACTGTTCTTCAACCAAGGACTTTGTACTAGGGTTTGTAGGGTAGGACTAGGGTTTGTATGGTAGGTGAAAGTGGTGTAAAGGAATGTTCATCTCTTCCACCAGATAAGGGTTGAAAAAATTCCCTTGCAATTCTAGAAATGATAGGAGAATCCTTTAGTAACTACAAATCAACAAAAAGAGAAAAGGATTGGAGGACGATGTTAGGGGATGGTGGTGCATTATTATGTCAGAGTGAATCTTTTCCTTTAACTTTTTTCTGAAATTACAATGTTCTGCCAGATAGAGAAATCAGTAAAAGAGGTTAATTTTATTGCCTTACGTGTGGCATTTAACCGGTGGGCAAATATGATAATAATCTAAATAGTTCTTTTATTTCAGACATCATTTTTCATCTTTCATCATTTTTCATTCCAGACATCAGTACTGGTAACACCTCAGCCTTGCTCATTGGGGATAAATACATTTAAATATAAGTATAATATTAATCTTGAATTTTTAAATACATTTAAACATAATATTAATCTTGAATTTCTGTATTATATTTAATCTTTGAATTATGTATCTTATGTTCTTTTCAAAGTTTATTTCTCATAAAAATTCTTCAGTTATTTTTTACACTTCTTCATAAAATAAATAGTGAAAATAACAGAAATATTCTATTATAGGTTGAGAATCATGCAGTGTGGAAAAAATGAAAACATCTTGTATTTCACATTTTTCACTTTAGTCCTGATGATACCTTTGCACACTTGGAATTCTCTTGACCAGCTTTATGAGCTAGCAGTGATGAGCCTCTAAGGTTTTTCCAACAATCTTAAAAATGTTTTCCACACATGCTGAGCATCTGTTAGATGTTTTTTACTTCATCGTCTTCACTGTTTGTACTTTCTCTTTTTAAACAAGCAACTTTTTTGTGCTCTTGAAGTTAATAAGAACAAAATACAGCTTGTCAAGTTACTGAGAAATCACAAATACAAGACTTTGAAAAATGTTACCTTAAACACATAATGTTTCACAAGTAGCTAAATAGAAAGCATGGACGATATATTAAAATAGAATATGCATAGTGCTATCTGGGTTAGCTAATCATAAACAGAGAAAATCCACACTAGACATTGTATCTAAACCACTATATTCAAATAAATACACACTATACACACATTATTTCAGTCACTAATTGTTACAATTCTGATATCACTTTCAAATGTACTACATCTGAGAGTTTAGCTTAGCTGAGAGCAAGTTATGTGCATTCAATTTTTTTTTAAAAGGAAACTCCATAGATCACCTTAAGCTGAAGCAAGTTTCGCAAGAGTGATATAGATAATAAAAAACAGACTTACTTAGGATTACTGCAACAGGTCATTTACTGCTGGGAAACTATTACAACTATTCAGATAATGTATTTTTCTAACCTTTTGTAACCCAGATTTTTCTTGCCAACTATTCTGTCTGTCTTCTGAGCTAAATATTTCATCAGACCTCTGCTCATTTACAGTTGATTTACCTATGTAGTGTTTGGACTAGATTATTGTGCAATATTACTTTAGTAGTCTAATTAAAGCACTGTATAAAAAATCAGTAACCCAAAGGAAATCTATACACTTTCATCAAAGTGAAACCTTCCAGGCGGAATTTAATATATATAAAGTTAGATCCCCTTTCACTCGTCTAAGCCGGCTTTCCACTAGATCTTGGAAAATTGTTGTGGGAGTTCAACTGAAAAAGCATTAGTAAAGACAGGCACGGAGACGGAGTCACAGTCAGCATTCCAATTCATCCAAAAAGTGTTTGTTGGGGTTGATGTCAGGTCTTGGGACAATTAAATTCTTCCATATCACCCTTGGCAGACTGTGTCTTTATAAACCTTGCTTTGTGCAAATTGGATAGTCATTCTAAAAGAGGTTTGGTCCTCTTTGTTCCAGTGAAGGAAGTCTAATAATAACTAAAATAAAAACCTTCCAATAAAAGATATTTGGGGAAAACCCTTATATGTTAATAACGGTCAGAAGTCCACATATTTTCTTTTCCACAGAGTGCCTGCCTATATGTTGGTACAGTATGTGTCTACATTCTGTTTGCAGTCCCCTCTGAAAGTACTGGAACACCATTAATTTTTGCCGTATATTGAAAATTTTTGGGTTTGAGATCAGAATTTTAGATGATATTTTAGAATTTCAGCTTTTGTTTACAAATCGAGTTTTGTTAAATGAAGTCCTCAGGGTTCCAAATACTTTGGAGGGCAGAAATATATATATATATATATATGTGTGTGTGTGTGTGTGTGTGTGTGTGTGTGTGTGTGTGTGTGTGTGTGTGTGTGTGTGTAAATCCTTTTTTTAAATAGTGAAAGAAGACATATATATATATATATATATATATATATATATATATATATATATATATATATATATATATATATATATATTCTTAAACCCCCATCCCTGATTTTAGTCTTCTAGTATATATTTCAATCACATGTCCTGGTGTTTTACTCAATGGACTATGAAAGCTGCACTCAGTCACCAGGGGGCATCAGAGGCCATCACCCATCAACCATGTTTAAATCGTATCAAAGGTGAATATGTTTTCTTTAATATGCATAATATATTATGCAGGGCCAACTGCTGAGTTATTTACCGAAGGCCTAACTCCCACAACATATTTTTGAACATAGGCTACTTGTGTTGTGGCACCTATTCACAGTACTTAAACACAACTCTCTTGTTCAGCTTTGCTCATGTGGTTTCTGATGTATTTGCCCATTCCTCTGCTCTGGCTTGATTGGATAGAGACTGTTGGTAAAGAGAAATTGTCATGTCTTGCCATAATTTCGTATTCTTATTATCTCATCCATTCTAAAACATGGTTTTGAACCACTCCTGTATAGGTTTGACAGTATACTTAGGGTTGTTGTCTTGTTAGAAGGTGCACCTTTGACCCAATGTCTTACTGTCTTACAGACTGAAATGGAATTTAATTTATGACAAGTTTTCAAGTCTGTACTGAAAGGGAGTGAATTGTTGGTACTTCAAGTTAGTAATTTATGAATATTAAACATTTTCCCCTGATAGATGCTTTCAGACAGGTCTGCTGAACTTATACATACATTTGTGTGTTTGGTTAAAAAATGCTTGCAAACAAGCAAAATAATTTTTTTTAATTCTAGACAAAGCACCAGAAAGATTGAACTAACATGAGCTTGTATAATAGAAAAACTAGAGATGAATTTTAGTCTTCTACATTGAAACCAATACCCCACAAAGACATGGATTCAACTGTATTTCTTCCCAGGGAAACTTCTGAGGTTTGGCACATTAGCCAGCTAATGATTTTACTGCACTATATTCTCTCAGAACAGACACTGATTAATTTCCCCAGATGGTTTATATCAGAGTAGGAGAAAGGAGAGAGAGAGACAGAAGAGCAGAAACTTTTTATGCTCTTTAGTTGCTTTTGGAGGATTGCACAATAGTTAGAGAGAAAATAGAGTTTAAAATGAAAACATTACATTTTTTCAGTGTGATCATGGAGTTAGTTTGTAGAATGAATTTAAAGTTGTGAAACATTCCTGTACTGGATACATGCATTTTGTTTTTCCATGATTATGTAATGTAATTCACGACCATGAAAACATGCAGTCTTTTAATCAAATAAAAACATTTAAACAGAATTTTTTCAGTTCTTAGCTTTTAGGTAAACATACAAATATGCCAGATCTTAGCAATTAAATGATCAAGAAAACTTGCTGTTCACTGTCACGGGTTGAATACATGCTCCCACATAGCAGTGAGTCATGTATTTGGAAGAACAACAAAATTCATTCAACTCCAGTGTGTCAAGTCATCTAACAGTAATGCCAACAGTAATGTATCATGAAGCAATATTTACCATTAGAGAACCTAAAGCCACTCAAAAATGTTGCTATTGATATTTTTGGATAGACATATTTCATTTACCTTTTATTTTGTATGTTTTATAATTCCACACAATGTATGCTTACTGATTTGTTCTCATTGTAGCGTGTCTTCAAATGTCAGCAATTTAAGGAAAAAAGTCTCACACACTTAAAAGTGAAACATACAGTAGTGATGCCTTATAAAACAATCAATACAACTTCTCTGATTCAAGGACTCCATCTAGTGAAGAACTCCAGAAGCAAAGATTGTTAAAATATATCCACATTATGGAGCTCATACAATATAAAGAAAAATGTTTAAAATAATTTGATTTCTGCTTTGTGTGTATGTATGTGTATATATGTGTATATAATAACACCACCAAAATCAACAGTTTATTTAAAATCATTTTTATTATAGCTGATTATTGAGATGTCTCCAAATACAGAAAGAATCGCTGAATCATATGTCTTATTAGTTTTAGGAATCTACAAACACTAATCACAAGACAAGCAGGAAAACTATAACCAATACAGTCATGATATCTAATTATACAGAATAACATCTAATAATAGAGCAATACAAGAAAGTGCAATAAACAATGGTTTACGAGAAAAAAGGTAATTAATATGTCTAGATGGTTTATATCAGAGTAGAAAAACTGAGTGAAAGAGATAGAAGAACAAAGCAGAATTCTTTTGCATTTGAACACAAGGCTGGATAGAATATAGGGTTTGAAATAACAACACAATTATTTTCAGAGAGCACTAATATGTAATGTGCAATAAACATTGGTTTACAATAAAAAAGTAATCATACAACAAAAAGGAACAAGCACATGTAGCAATATATAGTAAATAACACATAACCAGACCAAGTGTCAGTTATTATTAGAAAAAACTCTGCTTCAGGTGTTTTTATGATATTTCAGGAATAACTGCAATATTTTGTAAATACTCTTCATCTTCTGCTTGTATAATATGAAGCCAAGCTACTTATATGCCTGGAAGTAAAATAAATTATTTTTTGATAAATATACTCATATTAAGATTAATAAATATAAAAGCATAATTGATATAATCAGAATCAGAAGCATGAAATCAGAAGAAAAGTTTTATAGCAACTTGGCTAGTCAGACGTACCCAGGTATGTCTTGATTGTTTTTATAATGCCTGTTGTTGGAGCTTTTACATTACGATCTGAGCTGCTCATTGCAGAGGCCATTCCTGTTAAAACAAATTTAATGAGCAATATCTCTTGACATACATGTCAAAAACTCAAATAACATTTAATTATAATCCAGCTTTTATGTAAAAAATACCTTTTTGTTGATCAGAATCCGGAGATTTTCGTAGTTTTGTGTAAAATTCTTTATTATTTTGTTCATACACGTCGTTAATCTTCTTCAGGAGTTCATTCACTTGAATCTCATTCCTGATGTCTCTGTTATTGAGCACATGGAATCTGTTTTTATGTATTTTCACTAATTCACTGAGTTGCTGATTCTCCTGAATGAAGATTTCAATTGGTTTACCCTCCAAATTATCTGCTCCAGTGAAGAGAATCATTGTGTGTTTTTTGGCATTTTCTCCAAGACAATCTTGTACATGTTTCATGGCTGTATATGCAGCTAGAGTGAATCGCTCAATGTTGAGCACTATAATAATGACATGAGGTCCAGGACAGCAGTCAGACAGTGATTTTGAGATGGCCATCTGGATTTGTTCCACATTATCATCAAAGACAGGAGATTCTACCAGTTTCAGAGTCAGGCCAGTGGTAGTCCGTGCAGAAATTGAGCCTTCTCTGATTTTACACTGTTCACATTTCCTGAGAAGGGTCTTGATGCTTGACGTCTTTCCCACTCTGTTTCTTCCAAGAAATAAAACTCTGATGGGATTTCCATACATACATTTTTCTGAGTCTATTGCATTTTTTGATCTCTTGCTAGCAGTCACTACATTTTCTTGCTGATCGCCATAAGAGGAAAAACCAGAAGGGTTTTCTTCTATATGGTTTGCTTGGGAGCATGTGTTTCTCAGCTCTGTCTTTTTTAAATCCTTTAGTAACCTTTCCACTGCATCAACAGGTGTTTTATCTCTGTTGTTCCAGCAGTGGTATCTGTCCCCACATTGCTTTAATAGATTATGAAACTCTTTACTTCCTTCCCTAATGAAGTCCTTAAAAGATTTACCCTCAAGGTCATCACTGCGTGTAAACAGGATTGTAGTATGATCCATAAAGGAGGGTCCAAAGACCTTTTTAAGTTCATAGATTTGATTAAGTTCTTCTTCAGTTTCCATAGAGCCAACACGTATGACAAGGAGAAAAGAGTAAGGTCCATCAAGACATCGTACAGCCTGTACTATTTCAAGCATGGCATCATTTTTAGTGAGTTCAGTGCAGTTCCAGCCTGGAGTATCCATTATTTTAACCTGCCAGCCTTTGATTATCTCTTCCATCATTTGGAATTCACATGTCACAGACATTGCAGATGCTTCTGATGCAAACAGTTTTTGGCCCAATATTGTGTTTCCAGAGCAGCTCTTACCAGAGCCCGAAGCACCGATTAAAACAATCTGTACTGTATCAGTAAATGCTTCCTGATTATTTGCAGACATTGCACCACAGTGATGGAAAATCACAAGAAGAAAGGTGCCTGGGAAAATATTAAGAAGTGTTTTTTTTTATCTCTCTTGCTTTATTTGTTTGCATTATCTGACATTTAACATATTTCTCGATACCTTAAAATATCAAAATTTGAATCTACTGTATCTTTTTTTCAAATATTTTTACAGAGAATGTGGAAGACAGGAGGTTTGTGGTAAATTAGGCAGTTGTATCAATTGTAGTTAACTAGAAATCATTTTAATTTGTTTACTTAAAATAGTCCCTCAAAACAATTCAGAACCAAGCAATAATGATAGCAGATTTAAATAAGCATGGGGGATAAGAGGGATACTCCACTGTTTTCTGTAAAACTATCTGGGTAATGCTGGAAAAGTTCATTGACAGTTTGCTGTAGAGGGCTAACTTAAGCTAGGATTTATGTCCTACTGTATTGAAACTAATTGTACCACATAGAAACAGTACACATTTATAAGAAAGTAGATTATCTAAATATTAAACTCACCTATGTGAAGTCAACACAGATGTAGACAATTAAGTAGAGGCAATCTAAGGCTGAGGCTATATAAAGCACCTTAAAGTCCTGCCTCACAAGCTGCGTTATCCAATAATAATGGCATATCAGTGAGGAGGAGGAGTTCAACAAACTAAAAAACCTTGGTGACCAAGTGGTTCAGAAAATTAAATTTTCCAAGCTAACACTAAAGACTAAAGTCAGACATCATCAACTGCATCGATACATCAACCATGGCTTTTATTGGTATGTTTACAAACTGTATAATTTAACTAGCACACATCTGAGAAATAATATTTGATCAGGTTAACACGCTGTATTTAATTTCAATCAGGCAATAACGTTTAGTGCAATCAGCACCTTTGGTATTGGGATACAAATGTGTATATAATATTTTGCTTGTGTGCTCACTAAAATCTAGTGTCTGAATTTTAGTTAATTAGTTAGTTAGTTAGTTAGTTAGTTAGTTAGTTAGTTAGTTAGTTAGTTAGTTAGTTAGTTAGTTAGTCAATAAGAAAAAAAATATTTATGCCAAAACCTACTAGAAATATTTTTTTGCAACATTAACTTAAATCATTAAACTTTAATCAAACAAACATACCATAGTATGCAGAATAGTCCAAATAGTCATTTCAAATCTTCATTGAAAACACTAACAAAGCAAATTAACTGTCAAAATTTTTTACATTTTGTTTTATCTTATAGAGCGAAATCCAGTGCGTTTGGTCCTCCTGGGCAAGACAGGGGTTGGCAAAAGTGCCACAGGAAACACCATTCTGGGTAAGAAGTTATTTGTGTCTGCCGTTAGAGCCGCATCTGTTACAAAGGAATGTACAGCTCAAACAGCAGTGATCAACCTACAACGTATTACAATCATTGACACACCTGGCTTATATGACACAGCAATTCCCCTCGAAAGTATTGTGGAAGAAACTATGAAAGGCATGCAGCTGATAGCGCCCGGTCCTCATGCATTTCTTCTTCTGCTTGATGTGAGGCGTCACACTGAAGAAGAGAGAAACACTGTCAAGATATTTAAAGACATTTTTGGTGATGATGTGTGCAAATATGTGATTATACTGTTCACTCATGGGGATGATCTTGAGTTTGATGATAAAAGCATCGAGGACTACATCAAAGAAGCTGGATCTGAGCTTCAGGAGCTGATAGCATCGTGCGGACATAGATATCATGTTTTTAACAACAGGTCAAAAGACAACAGCCAGGTGCTGAAATTCCAGCACATACTTAACAAGATGCTGAAAGAAAACAAGTATAGTTACTATAGCTATGAACTGTTTAAAACTGCAGAGGCTCTGAAAGAGGCAAAAGCAACTGATAAAGACAGGGAAAAGAGATTAAGAGAATTGGAGAATCGAGTGCGGGATCTGCAAAGTAAAAGCAAACTATGCATTATAATCTAGTGGAGAACGTATGATGCACTTTTGACAAGACAAAAGCAGAGAATATGTAAGAGATTGTTAGTACATGAATTTTAATTTGTTAAGGTGTGAAGTAGCTTATTTCTGTATACAATATATAATGACAAACTTTTTGTTATGAATTTTATATAAGGGAATTTCTAGGAGGATCTTTCTGTCTGAATGTATTTGATGTCAACTGCTCCTTTAAGTACTGATAATCTGCTTTTTTTCTGGTTCAATAATACTTAGTAAAACATGGTTATAAAATTCAGATCAGATTTTAGGTAGACAGGAAAACCTTTTTGTTTTGAAACTATTTACTATATCATAGCCAAAGGGCATTTGGTGGTCTAATACTGCTATTTTTGGTAGAAAATGTATGTCATGTAGTATAATGTATAGTGTAATGTGGTAAAATTTATATATACAGTATAAGAGGTGTTGTAGTGTGTCTAGAAAAATAATGTCAGCTGTTTCAGGTGACAGAGCAATATGCAGAGAGTACTATGGGGTATGTACAATTGTCTGGAGAAATTCTGATTTTATTACAAATGCTGATTATTGATATAATGTCATCACTGTCAATGTTTATTCTTAAATAAAGTCAAACACATTTAATGTATCTATTTGTCCTGGTGTTTTTCACATTCTTCACTATACAGTGGGTAAAATAAGTATTGAACAATATTGTATTGAAGTAAATATTGAATTTTCTCAATAAATTTATTTCTAAAGGTGCTGTTGTCAAGATAAAGCCTAGACTTTTTGCTGGTGCCATGTTTTTTATTCATGTTTCATGTTCACGTGTCTGCCCCCAAATACTTGGTTGACCCCAAATATTTAAATAAATATATTTAAATATTATATATACAGTATTGTTCAAAATAATAGCAGTACAATGTGACTAACCAGAATAATCCAGGTTTTTAGTATATTTTTTATTGCTACAGTACATGGCAAACAAGTTACCAGTAGGTGCAGTAGATTCTCAGAAAACAAACAAGACCCAGCATTCATGATATGCATGCTTGTAAGGCTGTGCAATTGGGCAATTAGTTGAAAGGGGTGTGTTCAAAAAAATAGCAGTGTGGCATTCAATCACTGAGGTCATCAATTTTGTGAAAAAACAGGTGTGAATCAGGTGGCCCCTATTTAAGGATGAAGCCAGCACTTGTTGAACATGCATTTGAAAGCCTGAGGAAAATGGGTCGTTCAAGACATTGCTCAGAAGAACAGCGTACTTTGATTAAAAAGTTGATTGGAGAGGGGAAAACATATAAAGGGGTGCAAAAAATATAGGCTGTTCAGCTAAAATGATCTCCAATGCCTTAAAATGGAAAGCAAAACCAGAGAGATGTGGAAGAAAACGGAAGACAACCATCAAAATTGATCGAAGAATAATCAGAATGGCAAAGGCTCAGCCAATGATCAGCTCCAGGATGATCAAAATCAAAGATAGTCTGGGGTTTCCTGTAAGTACTGTGACAGTTAGAAGACATCTGTGTGAAACTAATCTATTTTCAAGAATCCCCCGCAAAGTCCCTCTGTTAAAAAAAAGGCATGTGCAGAAGAGGTTACTCACTCATTTCTCATTTTCTACCGCTTTTATCCGAACTACCTCGGGTCACGGGGAGCCTGTGCCTATCTCAGGCGTCATCGGGCATCAAGGCAGGATACACCCTGGACGGAGTGCCAACCCATCACAGGGCACACACGCACACTCTCATTCACTCACGCATTCACACACTACGGACAATTTTTCCAGAGATGCCAATTAACCTACCATGCATGTCTTTGGACTGGGGGAGGAAACCGGAGTACCCGGAGGAAACCCCCGAGGCATGGGGAGAACATGCAAACTCCACACACACAAGGCGGAGGCGGGAATCGAACCCCGACCCTGGAGGTGTGAGGCGAACGTGCTACCCACTAAGCCACTGTGCCCCCCTCAGAAGAGGTTACAATTTGCCAAAAAAAAAAACACATCAACTGGCCTAAAGAGAAAAGGAGGAACATTTTGTGGACTGATGAGTATAAAATTGTTCTTTTTGGGTCCAAGGGCCACAGGCAGTTTGTGAGACGACCCCCAAACTCTGAATTCAAGCCACAGTACACAGTGAAGACAATGAAGCATGGTGGTGCAAGCATCATGATATGGGCATATTTCTCCTACTATGGTGTTATCACTGAAACAGATGAGGGTGCTGGGAAGGAGAACCCAAACGCAGGCCAGGGTCCAAAAAAAGAAAATTTATTAACATAAAGGATAGTAATAAATGTCTATATATGAAAACATAAATGCACAGAATGTAACCAGGCAAAGTCTTGGGCTGAAAAAAAAAATCCAATCAGAAAAGGGCAGTAATCCACACAGGAAAAAGGGTAATCCGAAATGTCAATAACCGGAGCGCAAAAAACGGAACCAAAACAACCGGCAGCAGAGAAAACTCACGTAAGGAATGACAGGGAAAAAAGGTAATCCGAGACGGGAAAATCCACACGGAAATAGAAAACGCGAGGCACAGATAACACTCGGACCGGAGGCTGGCAGGAGTGACTCAACAAAGCGACGTAGTGACGAGAGATCATCTGGCGAGAATCTAGCATGAACGGCGTGCTTAAATAGCAGTGCCGAGTATAAAAGTCATGCGACAGGGAATGACGTCACCAAAGTGCGCCGCGAAGGTGAGCTTCGGATGAGTGCGCTGACAGTACCCCCCCCTCCACGGGGCATCTCACGACGTCCCACCAGGCTGGTCGGGGTGGTCACGATGGAACTGGAAGAGGAGGTCCGGGTCCAAGATGTGGCGTGCCGGAACCCAGGAGCGTTCCTCAGGGCCGTACCCCTCCCAGTCCACCAGGTACTGTAGACCCCTCCCACGGCGTCTGGAGCGCAGGAGCCGACGGACAGTAAACGCAGGGCCGCCATCAATGACCCGGGCGGGAGGAGGGGGTCTGGTGGAGGGAACCAGTGCACAGGCCTGGACAGGTTTCAGCCTGGAAACGTGAAAGGTGGGGTGGATGCGAAACACTCTGGGCAGCTTGAGCCGGACCACAGCTGGATTGATAACCTTAGATATAGGGAACGGTCCAATGAAACGGGGAGCCAGCTTCCTGCATGCCAGCTTCAAAGGGAGGTCTTTGGTGGAAAGCCACACCTATTGCCCGACACGGTAAGGAGGAGCAGGGTGGCGTCTGCAGTTGGCCCAGCGAGCGTAGTTCAGGGAAGATTTCAGCAAGGCGAGGCGAGCTCTTCTCCAGACTCGACAACAGCATCTCACAAGGGCCAAGGCTGAGGGAACCAAGGCTTCTAGCTCCTGTGTGGAGAATAATGGGGGCTGATAGCCATAGGCAGCCTGAAAAGGGGAAAGACCCGTGGCAGCAGTAGGCAGAGAGTTATGGGCATACTCGACCCAAACAAGGTTGGAGGCCCAAGACGAATGATCCTCGGCACAGAGGAGACGGAGCCCCGTCTCCAGCTCCTGGTTGAGCCGTTCCGTCTGCCCATTGGACTGGGGGTGAAACCCAGAGGAGAGGCTAATGGAGACACCTAAGAGCTGGCAGAATTCCTTCCAAAAATTGGAGGTGAACTGGGGTCCCCTGTCCGAGACTATATTCCGGGGAATGCCATGGAGCCGGAAAACGTGTTGGAGGAGGAGCAACGCCGTTTCCTTGGCTGAAGGGAGTTTGGTCAGGGGGACAAAATGGACGAGCTTGGAAAAGCGATCGACCACAGAGAGGATAGCGGAGTAGCCATCAGAAAGAGGGAGGCCGGTGACGAAATCAAGTGAGATGTGGGACCAAGGTCTGCAAGGGATCGGCAGGGGCCGCAGGAGGCCGGCAGGGCGAGATCGAGAGCTCTTGTGTTGCGCACATACTGGGCAGGCAGTGACAAATTCCCGTGCATCATGTCTGAGCGAAGGCCACCAGAAACGACGCTGGAGAACCGATAGGGTCCGAGGGAAACCGGGATGACAGAAAAGCCGAGAGTTGTGACACCACTGAAGAACTTGGGAACGGAGCTGGTCAGGGACATAAAGTTTGCCTTCAGGACAGTCAGTAGGGACCGGCAGGTTAGACATGGCTTACTGAACCCTTCTCTCTATCCCGAGTCGAAGCGCCCGAACAGTGACAGAGGGGGGAAGAATGTGTTCAGCAACGGCCTCGACGGGATCGGGGGAGAACTGACGAGAGAGAGCATCTGGCTTCCCATTCTTCGTTCCCGGCCAATAAGACAGCACAAAGTTAAACCTGCCGAAAAAGAGTGCCCAACAAGCCTGTCGGGGTTTCAGTCTCTTGGCAGTCCGGAGATATTCAAGATTCTTATGGTCAGTCCAGACCAGAAACGGTAGTTCCGCACTCTCCAGCCAGTGCCGCCATTCCTCCAGGGCGAGTTTGACTGCCAGTAGCTCACGTTCGCCGATAGCGTAGTTACGTTCAGACAAGGACAGACGGCGTGAAAAGAAAGCACACGGGTGAAGTTTATTGTCCTTGACGTCCCTTTGAGACAAAACGGCCCCAACTCCGGTATCAGATGCATCAACCTCAACCACAAATTGTCGCGTGGAATCTGGCAAGGAGAGGATGGGGGCAGAGGTAAAAAGCTGCTTCAGCTTCTTGAAGGCTTGCTCGGCTTGAGGCCCCCAAGAATAAGGTTGAAGAGGAGAAGTGAGCTGGTGCAAGGGTGCAGCAACCGAGCTGTAACCCCAGATGAATCGCCGATAGAAATTAGCGAATCCCAAGAACTGCTGGAGCTGCTTACGTGTTCCAGGGCAGGGCCAGTCCCGAACAGCCTTGATTCTGTCAGGATCCATCCGAACACTCCCTGCTGCCAGAATGAAACCCAAGAAGGTGGTTTTCGTGACATGGAAATCACATTTCTCAGCCTTGACATATAACTGGTTCTGCAAAAGCCTCTGGAGCACTGCACGGACGTGACGGATGTGTTCCTCAGGTGTGCGGGAAAAAATGAGGATGTCGTCCAAGTAAACAACCACAAATAGGTTTAACATGTCCCGTAAAACGTGCTTGGAATACTGCTGGGGCATTGGTGAGGCCAAACGGCATCACCCGGTACTCGTAATGGCCAGTGGGAGTGTTGAATGCGGTCTTCCATTCGTCGCCCTCACGGATGCGGACTAGGTGATAGGCGTTCCGAAGGTCCAGCTTGGAGAAAATGGTGGCCCCCTGAAGGAGCTCAAAAGCGGAGGCCATGAGAGGCAACGGGTAGCGATTTTTAATGGTGATGGCGTTCACACCAGAGTGCGCCGCGAAGGTGAGCTTCGGATGAGTGCGCTGACAGGTGTTGGGCCTATTTATTGCATACCAGTGATCATGGATCAGTTTGCATATGTCAAAATACTTGAAGAGGTCATGTTGCCTTATGCTGAAAAGGACATGCCCTTGAAATGGTTGTTTCAACAAGACAATGGCCCCAAACACACTGGTAAACGAGCAAAGTCTTGGTTCCAAAACAAAACACAATTAATGTTATGGAGTGGCCAGCCCAATCCCGAGACCTTAATCCAATCAAGAACTTTTGGTGTGATATAAAAAAATGCTGTTTCTGAAGCAAAACCAAGAAATGTAAATGAATTATGGAAGAAATGAATTAGTAAAAGAATCATGGAGTGGAATAACAGCTGAGAGGTGTCACAAGTCGGTTGACTTCATGCCACACAGATGTGAAGTAGTTTTAAAAAACTATGGTTATACAACTAAATATTAGTGATTCACAGGATTGCTAAATCAAAAACACATCAACTGGCCTAAAGAGAAATGGAGGAACATTTTGTGGACTGATGAGAGTAAAATTGTTCTTTTTGGGTCCAAGGGCCACAGACAGTTTGTGAGATGATCCCCAAACTCTGAATTCAAGCTACAGGGTTTTGTTTGTTTTCTGAGAATCTACTGTTACTGGTAACTTGTTTGCCATGTAGCAATAAAAAATATACTAAAACCTGAATTATTCTGGTTAGTCACATTGTACTGCTATTATTTTGAACAATACTATATATATATATTTATGTATATATATATATACATATATATATATATGTATATATACATATATATATACACACACACACATACACACACACACACACACACACACACACACACACACACACACACACACTATAGACTAGAAACCTAGCTGGGCCAAACTGTACCAAGCCATGAGAGAAGCAATGTGTGTACATGCCCAGACAATCCACAGCTACTTCCAGGACAGCGTAGACACCAGCGTATGTGGCAGGGCATACAGGCAAGCACGAACTACAAGACAGCTTCACCTGCCTGGATACTGCCTCCCTCCCAGATGTGCTAAATGACTTCTATGTGCGGTTTGAGGTGCAGAGCAACGTAGCAGTAATGAAGACCATCCCTCCCCCCAATGATCATGTACTTTGCCTATCCATGACCGTGGAGAACTCTATGCAGAATTAACCCAGGGAAGACTGCTGGACAAGACAACATTCCTGGCAGGGTGCTCAGTGAATGTGCAGATAAGCTAGCAGATGTCTTCACTGACATCTTCAACATTTCCCTGAGCAGCTGTGTTGTTCCTAGGTGCCTTAAGACAACCACCATCGTCCCCTTGCCAAAGAGGTCGTAAAGACTTTCATCCCATCACACTCACACCCATTGTAATGAAGTGCTTCGAGACACACTTCATGAGGCACTGCAGTTTGCGTATCGTCCAAACAGCCCCACAGATGATGCCATTGCCACAGCTCTTCATCTACCTCTCACCCACCTGGACAAGAAAGACATTTAAGTATGAATGCTATTCATAGACCTTAGTTCAGCATTCAACACTATCATCCCTCTGCACCTGATTGAGAAGCTGAGCCTGTTGAGATTGAACACCTCCCTATGCACCCGGATCCTGGACTTCCTGACCTGGAGACCTCAGTCCTGATTGGGAAAAGCATCTCCAGCACCAATACAATGAGTACTGGAGCCTCTCAGGGATGCGTGCTAGGCCCACCGCTGTACAACTTGCTGACTCACGACTGTGTGGCAATGAACAGATCGAACAATATCATCAAGTTTGCCGATGACATGACAGTGGTGGGTCTCATCGGCAAGAGCAATGAGTCAGCATACAGAGAGCCCTCACGACCAGACTTTGTAACAGTTTCTTTCCACAAGCCATCTGACTTCTCAATAACTGAACTGAACTGTTCCGAGCACAGCACACACACACACACACACACACACACACACACACACACACACACACACACACACACACACACACACACACACACAAGCAGACACAACTGTATGGACTATAGTGACCAACACCAAATACACACTTTTCCATTATACATCCATTTACATAGCACTACCAGATCAAACTGGTGGTGCTGGTTTACATGCTATACATTCTGTCTTACATATTTCAGGCAATTGCTGTTTTGCACAATATATTCAATACCTCATATAACTACTGCTACTATATTAAGTGTTCATTACAGTATTTTTGCACATGTACTATAGAACATACAGTACATACACTGGTCAGCTCTGCTTTTGTGTATTGTCTTTTTGTAATGTCTTGTCTTGCAATGTTTGCACCAGGTTGCACAGATGCACTTTATGTGGCTAGGATTAACTTACTTATGTACTCAGCTCTGTCTTTGTTCTATGTAGCAACATGGAGTTAGAGAAACGTTGTCTAATTTCACTATATGAGAATATAGTGTCAGCTTCAGCTATATATCTGAAATGACAATAAAAGCTTTTTGACCCAGTGAACCCTGAGGCATCTAGAGATCTACCAGCTACACTTAGATTCTGCTATACTAAAAAGATGTGAACTCTATGTGATCTTTTGCATCTATACAACATTTGTTAGACTGTATATTTATAATCACACCCTCCAGTGTCACCCATATGATCTTTTGTAAATAATATTAATCTTCTATACGCTAATAGAGACTGGCCTTATCAGGAAATTCATTGGAATCTTCTTGATCCTTATAACATACCAGTCATAACTGAAGCCTAATTTAAAAACAAGAAAATGTCAGTGTGTCTGAGATCTCTGATTAGTTAGATATGTCACATACTGAGGCTGATCTGTAGAATAGTTCTGTGACCTTCGACGCTTCCAAAAGTCCATGGCAGAGCCTTGTTGATGTATGTGTGTGTATGTGTGTGTTAAAGGTAGTTTGGAGTGTATTTTGCTTATGTAACAAGTGCTTATCCAAGAAGAAAAATTGTATCATTGCAAAACAAATAAATGTTGTTTTATAAATTAGGACAATATTTTTATACTAAAATGATACATTTTGTGATTTGGTTTCAAAGAAAAGACATATCATAATTTCAATTGGATTAATTAAATGAATTGGATGAATAGCACTGTCTTTGACACTTCTTTTCCACTAGGTGTTGGACCTTGAAATTAAATATGAAAAATACACTCAAGTTGTGTGAAAAATACTAGAATTTAATACCAATAGTGTATTACTTCTGTTGTTAGTTGTTTTTTGCTTATATGCACAATGAATACAACAAATAATTGTGTAGCTTTTTGTGTAATACATATAATACTGTGTATTTAAGCTTTTATACATGTTATTGATACTTTCATAAGCAGACAAAAAATTTTGTGTGAAAAATATTCATCTTCTATACTCTCAATATAAAGTGGCCTTATCAGGAAATTCATCGGAATCTTCTTGATCCTTATCCCATACCAGTCCACCCAGCATCAGAATATCTAATCAAAGAATGCCATACTGCTTAACTGAAGCTTGACTTTTGAAAACGATAATGTCAGTGTGTCTGAGATCTCTGATTAGTTTGATGTCACCTACTGGGACTGATCTGTAAAATAGTTCTTTGCCTTTCGACGCTTCATTATCAATGGAGCGCAGATATAACGAGTCACCATGGCAACAGCGTCAGATAAAAGAAAAGTCTGCATATTTCTCACCAGCAGAACTGGAAGTGCTTATGCAAGCATATGGAGAATATGAACACGTATTTTTTTTAAAAAAAAGCAACACTGCTGTATAAAACAATAGTGGATTTAACATCAAATTTTAAAAGGTGTATTTTAAAAATAAATTATATATATAATTGCAGAAGTGCAGTTTCTTGTCTCTCCTTATTGTTCAAGTGGTTGATGTTGATTTGGGATTTAGAAAGTTATTAATAAATAAATAGACCAAATTAGTAAGTAGACCAACATTTTCTAGAGATAGTAATTATTACATTAATCTAATTAGACTTGTTGAAGATATAATTTGTAGTTAGTAATTAAGAACTATTTTAGAGTAAATTCCCAACTGTTACAATATCAGAGGTGAAACCGGAAGAACAGTATTTTATTTTATTAGGAAACAACATAAAAATTCACAGAAAGCGCTTAAGAGCGAGGCGCACTTTCCTGGCTGCTCTGCAAACAGTAGCCTTACTAATATGTTCTGCATCCCCCATGTTATACACAAAGCTACCATTTGCAAAGAAACATAAGGCAACACAAAGCATCTGCTCGGATATAAGAGCATATCGGCCGCGATGGCTGATGTAAGGATGGATGAGATTATGGATCTTATTGACTGTAAAGAAAAACGGTACCGCTCAAATAAAAATGCATAGGGATGTGACAAAAAATCCACTCTGGGCTCAAAAGAATTAATACAGACTCTTAATTAACAGGATCGTCCCTAAAAGGACACGTCATTTCATTCATTTTACATTTACGGCATTTAGCAGACCCCCTTACCCAGAGTGACATATTTTGTTTCAATTTATACAACTGAGCAATTGTGAACACAGAAGCTTGGGGGATCTGGGACTTTAACCCGTAACCTTCTGATCAGTAGTCCAACACCTTAACCACTGAGCTACCACATCCCACATTACCTTTGCTGCTCTCTGCGTAACTGAAATTCAGGCAATGAATGAGGTGTTTAAACGTCGCTTCTTCTTTAAAAAGGGGAGGAGACTGACAGAAACTCTGGGTTTACCGAAGAAAACCTGCTCCGGACCAGTTTAGGTTCACAGAGTAAGTTACTATGGTAATTGACTCTGAGTATAAATTACCTCTCTTTCAGAAACGGGCTTAACTTAACCTGCTTTCTCGTGTTTAACATACCTCACTTTCTGAAACGGAAAACCCAGAGTTTCCCTCATTTCAGGGTTACCATACTCAAAGTTTTCACTTAACCTGCTTTCTGAAACAGGCCCCAGGTGAAACACCAGGTAAGAGTGATTAGTGAGACATAAGTGAAACTTACCCCACTTGTCAGTTGGTTTCTCTGGGAGCTTGTTTGTAGGGGTTCATCGGGCAGAGCTACACTATATCATCATTATCAGTGTATAGCTGAAGTTGGATACTATAGATTTAAACCTAAAAACTATTCAACCAAAACTAGACTGTGTTGTTGTTGTTGTTTTATAAATTATGACAATATTTTGTGATTTGGTTTTAAAGAAAAGACATATCACAATTTCAATTGGAATAATTAAATGAATTGGATGAATAGCACTGTCTCTGACACTTCTTTTCCACTAGGTGTAGGACATTGAAATTAAATATGTTGAAAAAATACACTCAAGTTGTGTGGAAAATACTAGAATTTAATACCAAAAGTGTACTACTTCTGTGGTTAGTTGTTTTTCTTTTCTTATATGCACAATATATAACGAATAAATGTGTAGCTTTTTGGATAATACATATAATAGCTTTTATACATGTTATAGATATTTTCATAAGCAGGCATAAACAATCTTTTGTAAAAAATATTCATCTTCTATACTCTCAATAGAAAGTGGCCTTATCAGGAAATTCATCGGAATCTTCTTGATCCTTATCCCATACCAGTCCACCCAGCATCAGAATATCTTATCAAAGAATGCCATACTGCATAACTGAAGCTTGACTTTTGAAAAAGAAAATGTCAGTGTGTCTGAGATCTCTGATTAGCTAGATATGTCACGTACAATAGTTATTTGCCCTTCGACGCTTCCAGAAGTGCAAGGCAGAGCCTAAGGGGAGCAGAGATTTCTGCAAGGCCAAAGGGCCAAAGGGGGAATGGTTTTATTAAATCAAGTGTATTAAAAGAGTAGACTGTTGTTCCTTCAGGATATTTGGGGAACATGGGTTGATAATCAGGGAGATTTTAGAACAATTAGGAGGTTGGTAACTGGGTGCTCATGAAAAGCAGAGTCTCAATTTATAAAATACCCATCTGTAATTTTAAGGACACCTTCTGACCAATCAGATTTGAGGATTAAACAATGCTGTTATATAAATCTATATACTACACGGTATAAGAAACATGTCATATGCCTTATGACTGGAAAATATAATGGAGAATTTTTGTTCTACTTTCAGAATTTTAATATTCATATTATATTCATAATTCATATTATTATTATTGGTGGCAATATGAAAGTGTTGAATTGTTCAATATTGATGTGTAGTCTTTGTGTAGTAAGAGTTAAACAATTATAATATGTTGTGGTATGCATTTATGGTGTGTGTGTGTGTGTGTGTGTGTGTGTGTGTGTGTGTGTGTGTGTGTGTGTGTGTGTGTGTGTGTGTGTGTGTGTGTGTTAAAGGTAGTTTGGAGTGTATTTTGCTTATCTAACAAATGCTTATCTAACAAGAAAAATTCAATCATTGGAAAATAATGAGCTTCTTTAGATAAATCGGTAAATGAACTCTGAAAATTGTTTAAAAAGCTGACATTAAAACCTGTAAAAGAAACCTATTTTATCAGTTAATATTATCATGGGGTGGAGATGGAGGTGGATGAAAGAGCAGATAATTTATTATGTGGAGAAAATGTATTAAATTGTGGCACACTTAACACTACATGAAAATTGCAAAAAGCTTGAGGTTAAGACACTGAAAAACTAAGACATATACGACATACAGTAGTTGTACAAACAAAGCATAAAAATATTGTAGTGGTTCCTCTCAATGTTTCTTTGCATGCCATTTTCACCAATGTCCATTGTTTTAAGCACTATATAAATAAATTTGTATGGAATTGAATGATAAATGATTCATTATTAAGTACATAAGATTATTAAGTAAATTATAATAACATCAGTCCCTTACTTGTTCACAACTCTATGCATACTACATATTTTAGCAATGTCAGCCAGTAAAAGTAGTATTTTAATTTATACAAACAAAACAAAATATCCCAAACTACTTAGATTTGAGAAATTTCAAATCTACACACTAACACTGTAACACACTCAGTTAATTAGCAACTAATCCTAAACAATAATCTAACATTTATAAGTAAATGAAGGCAACAGACCTGCTAAATTTATAAACCAATACAATGTATGGAATCCACCCATGAAACCCCCTCCTGTACTCCTGTTCCCACACTTGTTCTTCTGTAAATAAATTGGTACATTAACTTTTCTATACAGTACATATATAATGAAAGTGAAAATGTTTTAAAATTTTGATATTACATTTATTTATCAGTGCACATTGTCATGGGGTGATGTTGGAGGTGGTTGAAAATGCAGATAATTTATTATGCAGAGAAAAGTTATTAAATTGTGGCACAGTCAACACCACATCACAATTACTAATGGCACAATTACACACCTTACCTCATGCAATTAGAACAAGTCAACCAGTCCAGTCAAGCAAAATCAATGTGAATAGCTCACCCCGATAAGCTTGATGGCAGTGCAGACCTATTTTGACAATTACTTGAGGCCTATCAGGATGAGGCAACCCAGTGCGGGTTTCTTATGACACTCTTTATTGGGAAGGCATTGGACTGTGTCACAGCAGTTTGGGACAGTGACGCACAAGTAAGAACCTCTTTTACCTATTTCACCCAACAAATTAGTGAGGTCTGTATCCTGCCGGCAGCCGGGACATTTCAGTAGAACTGCTGCAACTGTACAAGAAAAAGATTGACTACTACACTGACTACACTACAAAATTCCATACCCTTGCAGTGCAGAGCAGGTGGAGCACTCAGCACTACCTTCTGTCAGTTCCTGAAACCCAGGCTATGGAAAGCTATATCGTGCAGGCCTTCAATGCAAGCTACATCCAACCCTTTACATCTATCTTAGCTGCAGGATTTTCATTATGGAAAAGAAGAACAGGGGCGTAAGAACATGCATTTGATACAATGATTTCAATGCCAACACCCTTGCCCAATGGATTTTGTATGTTTTTTCAACAACCTGGATCTTAGCAGTGTCTACAATATCATTTCAATCAAGTAGGGGAATAAATGGAGGAATGGCTTCTTAATAAAGAATAATAATACGAATAATTAAACCAGAAAAATTACAAATAAACAAACAAAATACATTCCTAAAGTTAAGGATTCAGAATATTAGATTCTTCCAAAACACTTATTATAAATAAATGATCTTAGAAAATAGCCACTCATTGATGCACTCTGCAATATTTGTTAATTTTGAAAAAATATTGATTGTAGGAGACTTTAACATTCATGTTGGCATTACATACTTACTAAAATAGACTTAAAGTGTCAACTCATTTGTGCTGAAACAAAACATCTTACTCATACGATAGATTTAATCAAATCAATGACAGTGTGTCCAGCTATAGACAGGTTCTAAAAGCTGCTATGGCTGAGCACCTAAACAATCTCATAAAAAATAACCAAAATAATCCCAAGTTCTTATTTAGCACAGAGGTGACGTCAACAAAAAATCAGATATCTGAAAACACTATTCCATCACAAGGAATTGTTTAGTAACAAGGACTTTGTGAATTTCTTCACTGATCTCATCAAGGGTCAAAATTGTCTATGTTAATCAAGTGTGTTAAAGATTGGTTGACCTGTAATTTTCTATTGTTAAATTCCGTCAAAACAGAGATATTATTTATCAGTCCAAAAACCACTACAAAATAGTTTTCACAATTTAACATCCATTTAGAGGTATGTACAGTTGCTAATAGTTCAACAGTGAATGATATAGGTGTTATATTAGACATCAACTTGTCTTTTGAAAATCATATCACCCATAATACAAAAACAGCCTTCTTCAACCTTAGAAATATTGCCAAGCTGAGAAACATCCTGTCTGTATCTGATGCTGAGAAGCTAGTTCATGCATTCATGACCTCCAGACGGCTATTGTAATGCATTACTAGGTGTTTGTCCTGCATCTTCAATAAATACACTACAATTAATCCAATTACAAATTATGTACAAGGGTCTAAATGGTTTACCTTCCATGCATCTGACTAGTCATCTAACAAGCTACAATTTGTCATGCTCTTTGTGGTCACAAAATTCAGGACATCTGGTAGTTCCCAGAATATCAAAATCCTGAACTTAGAATCCTGAATTTAGATCCTGAACTCTGGAATAGCCTTCCTGACAGTGTTCGGGGCTTAGACACACTCTCCCAGTTTAAATGTAGATTAAAGACATATATCTTTAACCAGGCATACACATAATACATTATTATCTATACCAGTAGATACACATTATTACCTAGTTCTGGTTAATATTATCAACTGCAGCTACTACTCATCCAGAGGCATCCAGAGATTTCTACTCATCCAGAAGCATCCAGAGATGGTGCCAGCTCCAGTTGTGTTCCACTTCTTGAAGATTGCAAACATTCAACGACAAATTATAAACTCCATGTGGTCTCCGAGGACAATGACCTCATAGTCAATACACAATTGTCAGAGTGTATGTGACTATAGAAAGGACATTATGCATAATAACACTGTCCGGTGTTTATAACAATTTATAATTACACCACTCAGTGTCACTTGAATGAGGAGATTTCCTCTTTGAGTCTGGTTCCTCTCAAGGATTCGTTCTTTTCCATCTAAGGGAGTTTTTTCTTGCCACAGTCACCCATCTCAGTCTTGCTCATTGGGGATAAATACAAACACATTTAAATATAATGTGAAGTTTAATCTTGAATTTTTGTATAAATCTTTGTATACTGTTAACCTTTTTGTACTTTTTGCAATATTTCTTAAAGCTGCTTTGAAGCAATGTACATTGTAAAATGCTATACAAATAAATTTGAATTGAATTGAATTTTTAGAGACCTGTTCAACAGTGTGTGATAGTGTACATAGATGACATCTTGATCTATTCCAATAATTTCCAACTGCATGTAAACCATCTATGCAATGTATTTAGGACCCCATGAGGTGTTTGTAGAAGGGGGCTTTTGTAAGGAATCTCCACCAAGAACCCACTTCCTGCAAACCAAATGGAGCCATTGCCAGAATTTTAATAATTTCCAGGTCATGCTTGTACTTCTGGTCTGCAGACATTTAAGAGAAAGTATTGTGAGCCTGTCTATAATACCAAGCCACTGACTATGCTGTTGTTTGATTATCCTGTGTATCAACCTGTTGGCACTTTTTCTTGTTTTCTTTCTTTGTATTTTTCATTCAGATATGTTTGCATTTTGGTCTGTGTTTACCTATTTTTTTAACTGTGCCTGTCTTATGAATTGCTTTCTGTTTTGAATTTGTTTGTCTGCCCTGCTTTGACTCAGTAACTCATATGCATATGGACACAACTGGTCAGCTGTCCGGAGTGGCGGCCATTTTATGCAACCATGCACTATATAAGCAGGCCGCTACAACAGAGAGGTCTTCTCCAGATGGTCTTTTCAGTCTGCCTTGTGCTCCTTAGTTCCTGTGCCTGCTCTGCCTGGTTTGACCCTGCCCGTTTTCCTGTCGTCATTCCCGCCTGCCCTGTATTGCCCTGTTACTGGTATTTGAATTATTGGACTTGTTATAACTTTGTTTTCTACCTGTTCTACATTGCCCCATTTACCTTTCTTTCAGATTACTAGACTGTATATGACTTTGTTTGCTACCTGCCCTGAATTGCCCCATTGGCCTGTGCTAAGGATTATTGGACTGTTTATGAAACAAATTTTCACCTGTACTGCATTGCCCTGTTCACCCGTGTCTAGGATTATTGTCCTTTTAAAGACTCTTAACTTGAATTTGTGTTTGCATTCTGCATTTAGATCCTCGCCTGTCTTCTCTGACAGTACCATCTGACCAGAAATGGACCCAGCAGACACTTGGAGCATACCGCCTGACTGCCACCTAGAAGGAGAGGAGCCATGCTTACAATCCTCAATCTCACCTGCCCAGCTTAGGGGCAGGGCTTGTTGCTGAGCGGAAGCCCGGCAGTAAGCCATTCTCATATGACCACTTCCAAGCCACTGCTAAAAGACTATCTCAGAATTAAATTAATGAGTCATGAGCTGGCGGTTTTTGTCAACTCAGCTAGCGAACAGCAAATTCCTGGATAAAGAATTGACCCATTATTTTGTGGTTGAGGCAGAGCCCCTGTTGACCACCCTTCACGTCTGGACCCTGTATGGCCATGTACTCCACTGGGCATCAAGAGTGGTTGTTGTTCCTGCTAATCCTGTCTCCTCAGGCCCTTATCATGTTTGGGTTTCCCTGGCTGGTGAAACACAACCCTTACATAGACTGGTCCAGCAGCCGAGTCCTGAACTGGGGAACATATTTCTACAACCACTGACTCAGCTCAACCTCTCCAGACGCAGCACCAGTTTCTGACAAGTGCCCTACCAACCTCTCTTCTGCCCCTGTCTTAAATAATCTCGGACAAATCCTGATCAAGGTCAGGGCTGCATCCATACCGCCATATCATCCATACAAATGAGCTATTGATCTCCTGCCTTGCAGCCCGAAAGAGACTTGAAAGTGAAGCTATGACCCAGTACATCCAAGACTCCTTGTGCGTGGGATTACCTGTCTGTCTTCATCCCCCACAGGAGTGGGGTCACTTCGTCCTGGTATTTACTACCAGACTGCCAACACCATCACCATAAAGAACCGCTACCCCCTACCTCTCATGTCTTTGCTGTTTGAACTCAGCCAGGGAGCCAACGTGTTTTCGAAGCCTACGGTTGATGCTTTAGACCTCAGCATCAGAGCAGTTTTGTCCCAATGACAATCGTCTACATCCCTGTGCCTTCTATTCTCGTCAACTGAGCCAGTCCAAGCAGAACCACGCAGTAGGGAAACACAAGCCGGTTGCCATTAGGAGGCTGAGCAGCTATTTATTGTCTAAACAGACCATAAAAACCTGGAATACCTCAAAGCAACTGAGAGAATGAATCCAGATTCATTATCCAGTTGAGCAGTCTTCTTTGGGCAATTCAATTTCTATCCTACCTTCCTGACACTAAGAATGGCAAGCCCAACACTCTCTCCCACCAGTTCATTTCAGACCCTGAAATGGTCACCACTGATTACATTCCCCCTTGCCCAAAGAAGAAAAAGGGGAAAAGTTAATAATCCAGATGGACAAGAAAGAGTGACTGCTTTTCGTCTATTATATTGCAGGAAACCACAGTTGACTCACAGTTGGTACATGTGTTATGTTATATAATTAATGTGTGCTGGCTCCTTTAAGAGATTGTCACTTAATGATGATGTCATCAGCATCAGACTAGTTCTAGTCAGTTGTTTATGGGAAGCCATCAAGCCCCATGGCAGCTCTGCTAATCTTAATTCATCTGCTACATTTCATGTTCTTTTGAAGGCATTGTTGTTTTGTTGAGTCATGTTAAAAGGTTATCCAACTATATTTGTCAGTATTTTACATTTTAAATGAACAAGAGTTCATTTAAATTTGAAATCCAAAATATTTACAGTACAGACAACATGTGTTAAATATATATTGCTTTAAAATATGCGCCTTGGAACACAAAGGGCTTTAAATGTTAGTTGTGTGATACATTTTATTCACAAATACATATTTGATTCTCATGTTATGTAAACAACTTTCATTAATTAGCTAAAATTCATTGTCATTCTTTTTTTTTTATTTTACCCTACTTCCAGTCAGCCATTAAATGAAGTGAATTGGATGTCTGCTTCAGTGTGGTGATTGGTAGAGGAGTTGTCTGTCTCTCAACTGATGCAAGGCGTATTAGGGTGGCAGAATGGTAAAACAACATCTTCATGCATACTGATCTACAGCAGAAAAGGTCAGAGTGCCTCCTTGTGGTGGAAGAGAGAAAGGCAATTATACGACACATAATTGGACTCCCTTTACACTATGGAAGATTCAAAGGCCCCAATTCATAGCACTTAAGTGACTTGGTCTAATAGGTCAATGTCATCCATACGTTCAAAAGGGTCTTCTGTCAGTTCTGCTATTGCCTTAGCCCTTGCTGAAGTCAAAGTTAAAGTAGAATATGCAGAGAAAGAAATGCATATAAAGATGCAAAGTGCACACTTGGATGCAGAAAAGTACGTTTAGAGGCACAATTATTTGTTTTAGATGTTGAAAGGAAAGCTGCTGCTGCAGTAGCTAAGGCTGAGGCACTAACTGCAGCCCTGAGTTGTGATAAAGAATGAAGTCAGAAATCTGACATTGAATACAGATCTGGCTCTCAGGATTCTATTCTAAGAACAAAATAGTATGTTCAAGAACAAGCTAGACTGCAAGCTAATGCCCAGTTAGGTCAATCTGAGATGTTGGCGGATGCATGGACACCGCCGCCACCAGCAGAATTATTTCAAGAGAATTTGACGGAACGGCCATTCTATGAAATTGAGGGTTTTGACACAAACAAAGACTACAGATGTTATGATACCTCTAAAGTCATTCTTGAGGCTGAGTCGCATCTCTTTGGTGCTCATTCAAACACATCTGCTGGTTACGCTCTGTATCCTGATGGGTATTATTCTACTCAACCTCCATATGTAAAATCCTGCCATCAAGACAGAACAGGATCCTTACCCATGTAATATAAGGCCGCCTGATGAGACATGCCACATGCCAACCTATTCACATTCTAACATGCAGTCATCAGGAAGGGCTCCAAATGCCCACAGTTATCCACAAGTTAAATCATATGCTGCAACTCCATCTCAACATGTCCAATTTCAGGCTGATGTAAATCAGAGTGTTTCCGATCTCGTCAGATTCATGGCGTTGCAAAAGATTGTTTCAACAAGCCTACTATCGTTTGATGAGCGCCCCGAAAATTACAGAGCATGGAAGGCATCATTCTTAATTGCCATCAGAGATCTTAATCTCACAGTGTTAACAAAGCTTCAATCTCAGTTCACAAGACCGATGTTTTTCCAGAGAGAACTGTAACTGGCAAAACCCAAAATGTTAATATAGATGTGGCTAAATTCTGTGCTATACATAAAAAACCACACCCTTTGAACATATGCCTTGGGTTTAAAGAAGATAGGAAGGCCTTCTTGAAGCAGAATAGGATTTGTTTTAAGTGTGTAGCATCCACCACACATTTTGCAAGGAACTGCAAAAAGCTCATCAAGTGTTCTGAATGTGGCAGCGAAACACACCATTAGCGAAATTAAGATCGAAATTCTTCAGTGTCTTTGACTTGGACAGCAACAGATCCTCCTACTATCTCAAAACGTGTGCAGGGATGATCCAAACAAGTGGTAGAAGAGCACATGGATTCCAGGTGGCATCTATTGGTGGTCGGGTCGTTCATACTCTGCCAACCTTGATAGAATCTGATAACATCCCAGATAATCGGTCTGAGATACCCTTACCACAAATTGCTCTTCATCATCCACATCTAAAAGTCATTGCAGCACAGATTCCAGAGGTTGACTCAGAAGTTCCAATTATGATGTTGTTAGGTAGAGATCTCATAGAGGTACCTAAGGTGAGGAGGTAAATTAATGGCCCCCCCGAAGCTCCATATGCTCTGAAGCTGGACCTTGGCTGGGTCATAGTTGGTGACGTGTGCCTGGGCAGAGTTCACAAGCCGGAAAGTGTTAACACTCTCTTCACCAGCACCTTGGATACTGGTCGTCAGTCACTGTTTAAGCCATGTCCTAACGTCTTTTATATCAAGGAGAATGTTTGTGATGTAAAGCCCTCAAGTTCTTGTATTGAAGAAGCATGTATAGAAATGGGATGACCATGTAGAACAGGACATCTTCAAGAGAACAAAGGATGATGAATGATTGGCTCTTTCAGTTGAAGATTTGTCTTTCCTTCATATAATGGAGGAGGGATTTTACAAAGATGAGAAGCACAGCTGGGTAGCTCCTCTTCCATTCAAACTTCAGAGGTGGCGCTTACCAAACAACAGGTCACAAGTTTTAGATCGTTTCAGACCTCTACAGCAATCTTTTGCTAAGAAGCCAATCATGTAAGAGCACTTCTTTACATTTATGAAGAAGATACTGGAAAGAGGTCATGCCGAAGTAGCACCACCACTTAACCATCAAGAAGAATGTTGGTACTTGCCTCTCTTCGGTGTGTACCACCCAAAGAAGCGAAACCAGATCAGAGTCATTCGATAGAATGCCCTAGGTTCTTCTGGTATGGAAATAATGATCCAGAGCAAAACATCATTGAGTTCAGGATGAAAGTCCATATCTTTGGTAACAGTCCTTCTCCAGTCATCGCAATCTATGCCCTTAGACAGGCAGTGAAGGAAACTGAGACAGAGTTCGGAACAGACGTTTTAAAGTTCATAGAAAGAGATTTCTATGTGGATGACGGCTTAAAATCTCTACCTTCTGCAACAGCTGCCATTGATCTCCTTAAAAGGACACAAGAAGCACTTGCTCGCTCCAATCTAAAGTTGCATAAAATTGCATCAAACTGTGAGGAAGTCATGAATGTATTTACATCTGAAGGTGACTGCCGAGATTCAAAGGACATGGACCAGGACAAAGACACATCATCAGTCCAGCGTACTTTAGGAATTAGCTGGAATCTCAAAACCGACACATTTACATTTCAGCTGTCCAATGATGTGAAACCATTTACACACCGTGGTGTTCTCTCTACTGTGAATGGGTTATATGACCCATTTGGGTTTGCAGCTCCGGTTGTTATTCAAGGCAAAGTTCCAATTAGAGACCTCACAAGTGACTCACAGGACTGGGACCTACCCTTACCCCTGGAGAAAAGGGAATACTGACAAAAATGGAGGGACTCCCTTCAAGAGCTTCAACAGCTCCAAATCCCTAGACCTTACACCAAAATTTCTCCATCAGAAGCTTCACATAGAGAGCTCTGTGTCTTCTCAGATACTTCAGTTATGGCTATAGCTGCAGTAGCTTATCTGAAAATTCTGGACATAGAAGGAAAGTGTGGAACAAGTTTCATCTTTGGGAAAGCCAGGCTAGCGCCTCTCCAAGAGTTGACAATCCCTTGCCTTGAGCTCTGTAGTGCAGTGTTGGCTGTGGAGGTGGCTGACATCATAATGTCAGAGATGGATATTGAATTTGATAGAGTAAACTTTTTCACAGACAGCAAAGTGGTCCTTGATTACATCTATAATGAAAAACGCAGATTCTATGTCTTTGTGAATAATCGAGTTCAAAGAATAAGAAACAGTTAACACCATCAGCAATGGCATTATGTTCCAAGTGACCAGAATCCAGCGACCATGCAACAATGTCTGTGCCTGCAGATTGTCTAAAAGATACAACATGGCTTACTGGTCAACCATTCTTGTCCTGCTCTAATCAGGAATATAACACTTCAACTCAATCTTGTGGAGCCAACCAGTGATGTTGAAGTTCGCCCTGATGCCACAGTGCTCACTACCCATATCAAAGACAGCCAGCTTGGTACAAAGCGCTTCGAGCGTTTCTCCAGTTGGAAGATACTTCTTTGGGCTGTCGCATGTTTAATACATGTTGTACAGACATTCAAACATTCAAACATGGAAAATTGCAAAGGTTGGCATTGTTGTAGGCTGTCATACAATGTAAATGAGTTGAACCAAGCCAATAATTTTATCTTCTCAGATAACTGTTATTATTACATAGATTAATTTTCTGTGATATTTGGAGGTTTATTGATTTTTCGGTTACATGACTAAAACTTGTTGTATATTGATTCAAGACTGACCTTTGTCACAAATGTATCTGCAACTCCAGAAGATGCTACAACTCTCAGTGAATCTCTCAGTACATAACTTCTAATCAAGCTCCTATCTCTGCTCATAAACTGATAGGCTATATTACTAATAGTTTTAACTTGAATTTGTTGACACGTGTTCACCTGTCTGCCCCACCCTAGTCTTAATTCCTTACCGAATCTGCACACCTGTTCCTCATGTGTCTAATTGTCTCCCTATTGATCCCTGTCGCGTTGATTTTGGCAGTGCGGATTCCTCGTCATTGTTTGATTTTGTGGTCTCCTACATCCTATTTAATAATAACAGAAATGAAAATATATAATATTATATTCTGTGAAAATATATAAATAAATATAAACAAATGTTAAATATTCCTTTACAAACCTGTATATTAAAACCAAATTAGTCACACTTACCTATTTATTCTTTCACTACTGGTGCCACTAAGGGGCGCCATACACTGCACAGTCATGTAAAATAGCGTTGGTTAATGCACTCTTCAGTTGACCTAACATGCAGTTTACTTAAAAAGGAAAAGCTTATTATAACATAGCTTATGAACATTATACTTTACAGTATATGTAA
This sequence comes from Tachysurus fulvidraco, assembly GCF_022655615.1. Taxonomy (NCBI): domain Eukaryota; kingdom Metazoa; phylum Chordata; class Actinopteri; order Siluriformes; family Bagridae; genus Tachysurus; species Tachysurus fulvidraco. Next base: position 23,385,940 of record NC_062521.1, read on the forward strand.
CAGCAAAACAGAAGATTGCAGTATTATATTAAGAATTTATATATATATATATATATATATATATATATATATATATATATATATATATATATATATATATATATATATATATATTATTTCGGATAAGAGGTAGAAAATGAATGAATGAATGAATGAATGAATGAATGAATGAATGTTGTGCAAATAGAATAGACAACAGGTGGAAATTATAGGCAATTAGCAAGACACACCCAATAAAGGAGTGGTTCTGCAGGTGGTGACCACAGATCACTTCTCAGTTCCTATGCTTTCTGGCTGAAGATTTGATCACTTTTGAATGCTGGCGGTGCTTTCACTCTAGTTTTAGCATGAGACGGAGTCTAAAACCCACACAAGTGGCTCTGGTAGTGCAACTCATCCAGGATGGCACATCAGTGCAAGCTGTGGCAAGAAGGTTTGCTGTGTCTGTCGGCGTAATGTTCTAATGTAGCCACCCCCATTTTTACCTGTTGTAATGCAATTCCAGGGCACAACCAGAAGATGGTTTCTGACCCTGACTTTGCAGGTCAGAGACAAAAAATTTTTGAGAGTATAGAAGCAGTTTTCTCTTTCACCTTGTACCTATGCAGCAGGAAGATAGTAGGAAGGACCTGAAACTTTAATGTCATTATCACACACAGACAGATGGATGTTGTATCTGTTGACACTGTGGGTTTTGAACTTGTGCAAATTAAAGTCAGTTTTTTATTTTATTTATATATATATATATATATATATATATATATATATATATATATATGAAGGAGGTGAATAACAGAGTTTGCAGATTGACCTACAGTACATATTATGTTTAAATTAAAAAAGAATGATTTTGGATCATTTATTACCATCAAACATTCTTAAAAATTTGATGCGTTTTTACTTACCAAAATAAAAACTAAGACAAATATACTACATTTACATTTACAGCATTTGGCAGACGCCCTTATCCAGAGCGACGTACATAAGTGCTTAAATCTCTAACATTGAATACATTAATGCTGGTTCACTAGGTTACATGCTTAAGATACCATGAGTTTAAAACATTTGTTCAAAGTTACAATGAAAAAATTGTCAAAGGGTTTTTTTAATGCAAAAGATAAGGGAAGAAGTGCTAGTTGAAGTGTTTCCTGAATAAGTAAGTCTTCAATCGCCGCTTGAAAATAGCCAGTGACTCAGCTGTCCGGACCTCTAGGGGAAGTTCATTCCACCACCTTGGTGCCAGAACAGAGAAGAGTCTTGTAGTATATTCTATGCCAATAGCGTGATTTGAACCGAGGACAAGATATTTTCAGGACATGCATCTAGGACCTGTTTAGACTTTAACCCTCTTATTACAGTATGTTGCAGGTCAAGCTGACCTACAAGTTTTTAAAAAAAATAAACAAATATTTAATAGTATTTTTCTGCTTAAAACTTCTTCAACATGTAAAATAAAATTTGTGAACATCACATATTTGCAACCCTCCCTACAGTCGTAGAGTTAGAGTCCTGTAGGGTTAAATGTCATATACTCTAGGACTTTTTTGTTAGACATAATGCAGTTTTGTTATGACTCTTGATTGGAACAACATAACCTGTAACAACCTGTAACTACAAACTGGGACAGGTGCTTCTAAAGAGAAAGTCCATGTTTGTCTTCACATACTCTTCAGAACAGCCAGTAACAAGAATAATGTCTTATTGCCCCAACAAGGGAAAAACTTTATTCTCATGAGCACAAAATGCTGAAAGCATCACATGCGAGAACCAGAAACTGAGGTTTGTTGGATGGAGATGTTGGTTTAAAACAATTCTCAAATAAAAGTTACTTTCATTTGTCTTGATTTTAAGTCACTGGGTCAATTTGACATATTCGTTTCCCAGCACTCTGACTTTCTACATGTAGTGTATTGTAGAAAGATGTGGCTCAGCGCAATGAATAGTTCCGATCACTACATTGTAGATGTTAGGATCGTTACATCTACATGTTAATGGCCTGGCATTGATACAATAGACAAGGCAGGCATTTGTCTGTGACTTAATGGCCCCTTGGAATTTGTGTATTGGCTCACAGTGGCTGCACGATGTGTCTCTGTGCCCTGTGAAAGCTGGAATGCTGAAAGTGTCTGATACATTAAAACTATATCTGAAAACACCCAAGATGAAATACAAGTAGAAATAGTTGAATTTCTATATAAAGAGTAATTAAATAAGTATTGAAAATGCAGTCATCAAGCAAATGGTAGCTGACTTAATTCTAACAATAGAAATGTAAAAAAAAAAGCTCTAAGATCAAAGACCATAAAAGATATTACAAAACCAAGCAGAGGTTTTATAGTGTACTGTTATGACTACTGAACAATGCTCAGATTTGCAGCAGCAGAAGCCTGTTCTAACCAGACTGACGATTCTGTCTGAAAGAAGTGGGGGACAGCAACATTCTTTGTTATGGTTACTTAGGAATGAGCGTTACCGCACATCCGCGATTCAAACTTTTACATCTATAGATATGTTAATGCAATCAGACTGGACAAAATAGACGAGTCAGGCGCTTGTATGTCACTTAATGGTGTATTTGCACAAGAAACCTGTGAGATTAATTTGTCATTTGCAGTTCTTTATACCAATAAAAAAATTCCTGTGACAGCAAACAAGGTCTTTGCTCTAAAATTGTATTGAAAACAACTTTTTATTTTACATAATTATGTAATTATTTCATTTAATTAAAATAACCCACCCCCAGAAAAAAGACATGAAATGTTTATGAAACAGAAAGCAAACATTTATTTCGAGAATGCAGCGCAATATTTCATTTCTGGATGAAACTTCCGCTAGTCTTTCTTTTATTTGGATAGAAAGTAATAACAGGCAAAAGCACAGCATCATTTGCAGTTCTTTATTCCATAAAATGAGTTAACATGAAATAATATACTGTAAGAGGTTCATTTTCCAATGTGCCCCCCGTTGTTCGCCACAATCAGTTTCAGGACATTATTTAACCTTGAGATAAGGTTATTACAAAACTCCTGGGTCACTTTTGTCTCCCAGAACAACTCTATGGCATGAACAAGTTGTTCTTTGTTGCTTGGTTTTGCCTCCTTTCGGACGAAGTCTTTCATAGAGTGCCAAACAAGATCGATGGGGTTCAAATCTGGTGACTCCGGTGGAGTCTTAACCCAATTGATTCCCTCTGATGCTATGACAGGAATGGGCGTGGATCTTAACAAACTTTGTCTGATTGGTTTGGTATCCTGTGGTCTAGCCAATCAGATAAATTTTTCCTATGACGGATTTTCACGTCACTTTTGGAAGATTGACATACTACGACGGATACTAACTACTATGGAAGCACAGGATTTTTACTTGCCTAGACAAGCTAAATGCGTCCCAGCAAAGGTGAGCAAACATGGTACGTTTTACTTTGTGAATTTAAACATTAACCTAGTAATTCATACTAATTTGCAATATGACTCTGTGTTCCAAAAGATGCAGAAGGCTTCAAGGAAAAGAAAAGTTGTGGTGCCCTCACCTTTAAAACCAGCAAAGACTGTCAGGCTGGTTAAAAAGAAAGCAGTAAGTTTTATGCTTATGAAGTGTATATACAATATACTGTAAATGTGGGAAATATGTTAAGCCACCAACAGAACATTGACCTATATGTGTGTTTTTGTAGGCTAAAACTATTTTTCAAAAGCATTTTTTTCAAGAGGTTGCTGCGCTGAAGAAAATTGTTCTCGATTTGTCGAGAAAACTTCAGGAGTCGACGGAGAAACTTCAGGAGTCGAAGGAGAAATCTGCACAGCTGACCCGCAGAGTGGAGCAGCTTGAAGCTCGCTTGGAGCCGGGATTTTCAAGCACTCCAGCTCCACCCACCATGAGCCCTTTCCAGCCTTCCTGTGGCTGAGCTCTCTTCCACTGAGGACATGTCTGTGGACGAGCCACAGGCCTTGTTGTTAGCTTTGGAGTCCACACCAGCGTCACAGCCCCCCACACAGAGGATGCGGCACCATTACCCTGACGGTGTCTTTGCGCTGGTACTGTGTATGTACCAATTGGGCCAAAGTATTCATTGCTCCCACATCCTTCTCCCAGTAGCATGAAAATTGTAAAAAAAAAAAAAAAAAATCAAGGGAGTGCAATAGAGACCGTGCAAGGATTTAAAATATGATAAAACTATGAATTTTTACAGATATTTATATTCATGACAATGCGAGATGGTGTCTGATCAGCCTCTCTCTCTCTCTCTCTCTCTCTCTCTCTCTCTCTCTCTCTCTCTCTCTCTCTCTCTATGTGCTACAATTTGTTTTCATTCAATTTAGAGACGTTTCATTGGTTAATGCCAGCATCTTTTACACGGATCACTGCGCCACCTGGTGGATCAATGCGTCATTGCAACAGACGCCCGTAGGGGGCGTGAATAAGGAAGCTACAACAAGACCATTGTAGCACTCCTATTGGATGTCTGGCAGAATCACACATTGATCAAACAGTGATGGTGGAGTAGTCAAACAGCAATTCTGAGCTGCTGCATCTGTGGGTATGTGTCTACATTCTGTGTGCAGTCCCCGCTGAAAGTACTGGAACACCATTCCTTTTTGTTATTTATTTAGTTTTATTTTTTTGCTGTACACTGAAAACATTTGAGATTTAGAATTTTAGATGATATTTTAGAATTTCAGCTTTTATTTACATCGAGTTTATTTAACAAAACTCGATATATATATATATGTTTGCACAAGTTCTAGTATATTTTTCAATCACATGTGCTGGTTTTACTCAATGGATATGTTATGTTATGTTAATATGTTTTCTTTAATATTCATAATATGTTATGCAGGGCCAACTGTTGGATTGTTTACCAAAGGCCTAACACAGCAGCCACAACATATTTTTGAACATAGGCTACTTGTGTTGCGGCACCTATTCACAGTACTGTACCTAAACACAACTCTCTAGTTCAGCTTTGCTCATGTGGTTTCTGATGTATTTGCCCATTCCTCTGCTCTGGCTTGATTGGATAGAGACTGTTGGTAAAGAGAAATTGTCATGTCTTGTCATAATATCTTATTCTTATTATTTCATCCATTCTAAAACATTTAGTTACATGATTTTGAACCACTCCTGTATAGGTTTGACAGTATACTTAGGGTTGTTGTCTTGTTAGAAGGTGCACCTTTGCCCCACTGTCTTACTGTATCTTACAGCCTGAAATGGAATTTAATTTATGACCAGTTTTCAAGTCTGTGCTGAAAGGGAGTGAATTGTCGGTACTTCATGTTATAAGTTAGTAATTTATGAATATTAAACATTTTCCCCTGATAGATGCTTTCAATTCAGACCCTTGTTTAATGTTTAAAAATTCTGGCAAACAAGCAAAAAAAAAATTTTTTAATTCTAGACAAAGCACCAGAAATATTGAACTAATATGAGCTTGTATAATAGAAAAAACTAGAGATTAATTTTAGTCTTCTATATTGAAACCAATACCCCACAAATAAATGGATTCAACTGTATTCTCTTCCAAGGGAAACTTCTGAGGTTTGGCACTGATATAACAGCCAGCTAATGATTTTACTGCACTATATTCTCTCAGAACAGGCACTGATTAATTTCCCCAGATGGTTTATATCAGAGTAGGAGAAAGGAGAGAGAGAGACAGAAGAGCAGAAACTTTTTATGCTCTTTAGTTGCTTTTGGAGGATTGCACAATAGTTAGAGAGAAAATAGAGTTTAAAATGAAAACATTACATTTTTTTCAGTGTGATCAGGGAGTTAGTTTGTAGAATGAATTTAAAGTTGTGAAACATTCCTGTACTGGAGACATACATTTTGTTTTTTCATGATTATTTCATGTAGAATAATTCAGGACCATGAAAACATGCAGTCTTTTAATCAAATAAAAACATTTAAAGAGAATCTGGCAGTTCTTTGCAGAGAGAGACCTTTTAGATAAACATACAAATATGACAGATCTTAGCAATTAAATAAATGATCAAGAAAACTTGCTGTTCATTAAGTCACAGATTGAATACATGCTCTCACATATCAGTGAGTCATGTATTTGGAAGAACAACAAAATTCATTCAACTCCAGTATGTCAAGTCATCTACCTCCAAAAGTAATGTATCATGAAGCAATATTTACCATTAGAGATCCTAAAGCCACTCAAAATGTTGCTATTGATATTTTTGGACAGACATATTTCATTTACCTGTTATTTTTTATTTTTTATTTTTATTATTCTACACAATGTATACTTACTGATCTGTTCTCACTGTAGTGTGTCTTCAAATGTCAGCAATTTAAGGAATTTAAGTCTCACTCACATTAAAGCAAAACATAGTGATGCCTGATAAAATAATCAATACAACTTCTCTGATTCAAGGACTCCATCTAGTGAAGAACTCCAGAAGCAAATATTCTCAAAATATGTCCACATTATGGAGCTCATACAATATAAAGAAAAATGTTTAAAATAATTTTATTTCTGCTTTGGGGGCACGGTGGCTTAGTGGTTAGCACGTTTGCCTCACACCTCCAGGGTTGGGGGTTCGATTCCCGCCTCCGCCTTGTGTGTGTGGAGTTTGCTTGTTCTCCCTGTGCCTCTGGGGTTTCCTCCGGGTACTCCGGTTTCCTCCCTCGGTCCAAAGACATGCATGGTAGGTTGATTGGCATCTCTGGAAAAATTGTTCGTAGTGTGTGAGTGAATGAGAGTGTGTGTGTGTGCCCTGCGATGGGTTGGCACACCGTCCAGGGTGTATCCTGCCTTGATGCCCAATGATGCCTGAGATAGGCACAGACTCCCCGTGACCCAAGAAGTTCGGATAAGCGGTAGAAAATGAGTGAGTGAATGAATGATTTCTGCTTTGTGCGTAGGTATGTGTATATAATAACACCACCAAAATCAACAGTTTATTTCAAAGAATTTTTATTATAGCTGATTATTGAGATGTCTCCAAATACAGAAAGAATCGCTGAATCATATGTCTTATTAGTTTTAGGAATCTACAAACACTAATCACAAGACAAGCAGGAAAATTATAACCATTACAGTCAAGATATCTAATACATTCTAATAATAGATCAATACAAGAAAGTGCAATAAACAATGGTTTACAAGAAAAAAATAAGGTAATTAATATGTCTAGATTGTTTATATCAGAGTAGAAGAACCGAGTGAAAGAGATAGACGAACAAAGGAGAATTCTTTTGCATTTGAACACAAGGCTGGATAGAATATAGGGTTTCAAAATAACAACACAATAAAAGAAGTAATCATACAACAAAAAGGATCAAGCACATGTTGCAATATATAGTAAATAACACAGACCAAGTGTCAGGTATTATTAGAAAAATAATTTGTTTTGAAGATATTGCAGGAATAACTGCAATATTGTTGGGTAAATACTCTTCATCTGCTCATCTTCTGCTTGTAAGATATGAAACCAAGCTACTTATATGCCTGAGAGGGAAATAATTTTTTTTATAAATATAATCATATTAAGTTTAATTTAAAAAGCATAATGGATATAATCAGAATAAGAATCATATCATCCGAAGAAAAGGTTTATAGCTACTTGACAAGTCAGACATACCCAGGTTTGTTCTGATTGTTTTTATAATGTCGTTGGAGCATTTACATTACGATCTGAGCTGCTCATTGCAGAGTCCATTCCTGTTAAAACAAATTTAATGAGCAATATCTCTTCACATGTCAAACATTCAAATAATATTTAATTATAATCCAGCTTTTATGTAAAAATACCTTTTTGTTGATCAGAATCCGGAGATTCTTGTCCTTTTGTGTAAAATTCTTTATTATTTTGTTCATACATGTTGTTAATCTTCTCAGGAGTTCATTCACTTGAATCTCATTCCTGATGTCTCTGTTATTGAGCACATGAAATCTGTTTTCATGTATTTTCACTAATTCACTAAGTTGCTGATTCTCCTGAATGAAGATTTCAATTGGTTTACCCTCCAAATTATCTGCTCCAGTGAAGAGAATCATTGTGTGTTTTTTGGCATTTTCTCCAAGACAATCTTGTACATGTTTCATGGCTGTATCTGCCGCTGGAGTGAATCGCCCAATGTTGAGCACTATAATAATGACATGAGGTCCAGGACAGCAGTCAGACAGTGATTTTGAGATGGCCATCTGGATTTGTTCCACATTATCATCAAACCAGGAGATTTTACCAGCTTAAGCCTCAGTCCAGAGCTACTACATGTATAAATTGGACCTCCTCCGATTTCACTTTGTAAACATGTAAGGAGAGTTTTGATGCTTGAGATCTTCCCACTCCGTTCCTTCCAAGGAATAAAACTCTGATTTGGTTTTCATACATACATGTCTCTACGCCTGCTGTGTTTCTGGATCTCTTGCAGGTAGTCACTGCATATTCTCTGTTGGTCACCATAAGAGGAAACAACAGAAGGTTTTCTTTCTTCATTGTTTGTCTGGGAAATTGTGTTCCTATTTCTGTACTTTTTTAAATCCTTTAGCAGCATTTCCACTGCATCATCCGGTCTGTTATCTCTATTGTTCCAGCAGTGGTGTACTGTTCCCACATTGCATTAATAGATCACGAAACTCTTTACTTCCTTCAACGATAAAGTCCTTAAAAGATTTACCCTCAAGGTCATCACTGAGTGTAAACAGGATTGTAGTATGATCCATAAAGGAGGGTCCAAGCACACTTTTAAGTCCATAGATTTTACGAATTTCCTCTTCAGTTTCCATAGAGCCAACTCGTATGACCAGGAGAAAAGAATAAGGTCCTTGGAGATTCTGTATAGCCTGTTTTTTATTTGCAACATAACCTCATTTTCAGTTGAGATCAGTGCAGTCCCAGCCTGGAGTATCCATTACTTTAACCTGCCAGCCTTTGTTTATATCTTCAATTAAATGGCATTCACACGTCACCGACTTTGCAGATGCTTGTGATGACAGCAGTTTTTTCCCCAAAATTGGTGTTTCCAGAGCAGCTCTTACCAGAGCAGATGCACCAATAAAACAATCTGCACTTATCAGTAAATAAATCTTGTTCATTTGAAGACATTTCAGCACAGTATATTGAAAAAAATCACAGCGATATGAAAGGTTCCTGGGAAAAATATGAGGAAGAGTTTACATATTCAAAATAGATTTAAATTTAACAATACTTAACGAAAAAACATTAATATATTTTTTTTTACTTCAAAATCTAAACCACATTGAGCAATATAAGCTCACCTAAAAATGGCAAAGGTTGGATGGTGTAAAATAAACAGTGGGTTACTCCAGTGTGTTCTGTAATATAATCTGTGTACTGCTGGGGAAGTTCAGAATATGCTTTTATCGGGGTTAGCTCAAGCTAAGAATGTTTACATTGTTGACTGTGAAAGAATTTCATTCTTCTATATTAAAACTAGTTGTACCATACAGAAACAGTACATATTCATGATCACAAGATATAATACCATCTAAAAATAAAACTCACCCTTTGTGAAGTCAACACAGATGTAGACACATAAGTAAAGGCATTCTAAGGTTGAGGCTATATAAAGCTCCTGCAGAGCCCCTCCTCACAAGCTTAGTTATCCAATTAAAATGGAGTGTTAGACAGGAGGAGGAGATAACAGTTTCAATAACAGACCATGAAACTTTCTAAAATGGCTGTGAAAAATAAGGTTTCCAAACTAGCACTTAAAGACTAAAAGAAGACACCAACAACCGCATCAGTACTACATCAACCATGGCTGTTATTCGTAAGTTTTAAATGTCAAGGTTCAACACTTTTACAAATGTAGCATTTACAAACTGCACAAATGTAACTACCATACATCTGACTAATAATATGATACATATAACATTCAATGCTGTATTTAATGATAATCAGACATTTAACATCCATTGCATCAAACTTTTGCTCTTGGTATTTAGATGCAAATGTACTGTATGTCATGTTTATGCTTATATGCTCAGGGTTTATTAAAATCTAGTTGATTTTGTTTGTATGTTGTTTGTTTTGCTTGCCTGATTGTTTAAGAATACATTGATTAATGTGCATTTTTACATGTTTCATTTTTGCCAAACCTACTAGTAATTTTTAAAATATATAATTTTATGATTTTTTTCCAAATCATTAATATAGCTGAATCTGCCATAGTATGCAAATGCTTATTTCCAAATATATATATATATATATATATATATATATATATATATATATATATATATATATATATATATATATATATTTTTTTTTTTTTTTTTTTTAAATAAATAATAAAAATTCTGTCAAAAACTGTGTTGTTTATTTTATAGAGAGAAATCCACTGCGCTTGGTCCTCCTGGGCAAGACAGGGGTTGGCAAAAGTGCCGCAGGAACACCATTCTGGGGTAAGAAGGCCATTTGTGTCTGCCGTTAGAGCCACATCTGTTACAAAGGACACTGCACAGCTCAAACCAGCAGTGATCAACCTACAACCTATTACAGTGATTGACACACCTGGCTTATACGACACATCAATCTCCTAATGACAGTATTGTGGAAGAAATATAAAAGGCTTGTGGCTGAGCGCGCCTGGTCTCATGCATTTCTTCTTCTGCTTGATGTGAGGCGTCACACTGAAGAAGAAAGAAACACTGTCAAGATATTTTAAAGAAATCTTTGGTGATGATGGTTGCACGTATGTGATGTAACTGTTCACTCATGGAGATGATCTTGAGTTTGATGATAAAAGCATCGAGGACTACATCACAGAAGCTGGATCTGACCTTCAGGAGCTGATAAGATCGTGTGGAAATAGAATCATGTTTTTAACAACAGGTCAAAAGACCACACACAGGTGCTGAAATTCATGCACATTACTTAAAAAGATGCTGGAAGAAAACAATCATTGTTACATAACTATGAACTGTTAAAACTGCAGAGGCTCTGAAAGAGGCAAAAGCAACTGAAAAGACTGGGAAAAGAGATTAAGAGAATTGGAGAATCAAGTGCGGGATCTGCAAAGTAAAAGCAAACTATGCATTATAATCTAGTGGAGAACATACAGTATGATGTTTTTTTTGACAAGACAAAAGCAGAGATATAAAGAGATTGTTTAGCACATGAATTTTATTTTTAATGTGTGAAGTAGCTTATTTTCTGTACAATGACAAACTTTTTTGTTGAGAATTTTCTTATAAGGGAATTTTTATGGGGATCTTTCTGTCTGAATGTATTTTGTGTCAACTGCTCCTTTAATTACTGATAATGTTTTTTCTGCTTCAGTAATACTTAGTAAAACATGGTTATAAAATTCAGATCAGATTATAGGTAGACAGGAAAACCTATTGTATTGAAACTATCTACTAGCCCTGAGGACAATCGTGGTCTCATACTGCATTTTTGGTGGAAAATGTATGTCATGTAGTATAATGTATACTGTAATGTGGTACATTTACATATATAAGAGGTGTTTTAGTGTGTCTAGAAAAAATGTCAGCTGTTTTCAAGTGACAGAGCAATATGCAGAGAGTACTATTGGGGTATGTATAATTGTCTGGGGAAATTCTGATTTTAGTACAAATGCTGTTTATTGATATAATGTCCTCACTTGTCAATGTTTTATTTTTTAATAAAGTCAAACACATTTATTTGTATCTAATTGTGCTGTTTTTTCACAATCTTCTGCAATGTTTTTTGCCTGTTGCATGCCACGGCATGCAATCGCTTGCCCATTACCAATCACTGAGAGTGGGAACCACATTGCATGGCACCACCCCAGAATAGCATCCAAAAAATTCAGGAACAATAAAAGAGAGACACTGGCTCCAGATTGTATAAATAGAGACTGGCACCAGATTGTACAAATAATTAATTTAAAATCACACAACAAACATTTCAGAGTAGCTTCTGGAGGGTTTGCCTTCATTGATGAAAAGAAATCATCTTCATCAGACATTTCACATCTCTGGGACTCTTGGATTGGGAATGTTCTCAGTTAGTTCCGGATATAGTCTAACCGTATAATAATAAAATGAAAATTTACAGCATGCTATGTTTTGGAATTGTGTTAATTCTAATATACATCCAATATACAGACAAAAACGTTATATAGCAGTGTGGCATTCAATCACTGAGGTCATCAATTTTGTGAAAAAACAGGTGTGAATCAGGTGGCCCCTATTTAAGGATGAAGCCAGCACTTGTTGAACATGCATTTGAAAGCCTGAGGAAAATGGGTCGTTCAAGACATTGTTCAGAAGAACAGCGTACTTTGATTAAAAGTTGATTGGAGAGGGGACAACATATAAGAGGTGCAAAAAAATTATAGGCTGTTCAGGTAAAATGATCTCCAATGCCTTAAAATGGAGAGCAAAACCAGAGAGATGTGGAAGAAAACGGAAGACAACCATCAAAATTGATCGAAGAATAACCAGAATGGCAAAGGCTCAGCCAATGATCAGCTCCAGGATGATCAAAGATAGTCTGGAGTTACCTGTAAGTACTGTGACAGTTAGAAGACGTCTGTGTGAAACTAATCTATTTTCAAGAATCCCCCACAAAGTCCCTCTGTTAAAAAAAGGCATGTGCAGAAGAGGTTATCACTCATTTCTCATTTTCTACCGCTTTTATCCGAACTACCTCGGGTCACGGGGAGCCTGTGCCTATCTCAGGCGTCATCGGGCATCAAGGCAGGATACACCCTGGACGGAGTGCCAACCCATCACAGGGCACACACGCACACTCTCATTCACTCACGCATTCACACACTACGGACAATTTTTCCAGAGATGCCAATTAACCTACCATGCATGTCTTTGGACTGGGGGAGGAAACCGGAGTACCCGGAGGAAACCCCCGAGGCATGGGGAGAACATGCAAACTCCACACACACAAGGCGGAGGCGGGAATCGAACCCCGACCCTGGAGGTGTGAGGCGAACGTGCTACCCACTAAGCCACTGTGCCCCCCTCAGAAGAGGTTACAATTTGCCAAAAAAAAAAACACATCAACTGGCCTAAAGAGAAAAGGAGGAACATTTTGTGGACTGATGAGTATAAAATTGTTCTTTTTGGGTCCAAGGGCCACAGGCAGTTTGTGAGACGACCCCCAAACTCTGAATTCAAGCCACAGTACACAGTGAAGACAATGAAGCATGGTGGTGCAAGCATCATGATATGGGCATATTTCTCCTACTATGGTGTTATCACTGAAACAGATGAGGGTGCTGGGAAGGAGAACCCAAACGCAGGCCAGGGTCCAAAAAAAGAAAATTTATTAACATAAAGGATAGTAATAAATGTCTATATATGAAAACATAAATGCACAGAATGTAACCAGGCAAAGTCTTGGGCTGAAAAAAAAAATCCAATCAGAAAAGGGCAGTAATCCACACAGGAAAAAGGGTAATCCGAAATGTCAATAACCGGAGCGCAAAAAACGGAACCAAAACAACCGGCAGCAGAGAAAACTCACGTAAGGAATGACAGGGAAAAAAGGTAATCCGAGACGGGAAAATCCACACGGAAATAGAAAACGCGAGGCACAGATAACACTCGGACCGGAGGCTGGCAGGAGTGACTCAACAAAGCGACGTAGTGACGAGAGATCATCTGGCGAGAATCTAGCATGAACGGCGTGCTTAAATAGCAGTGCCGAGTATAAAAGTCATGCGACAGGGAATGACGTCACCAAAGTGCGCCGCGAAGGTGAGCTTCGGATGAGTGCGCTGACAGTACCCCCCCCTCCACGGGGCATCTCACGACGTCCCACCAGGCTGGTCGGGGTGGTCACGATGGAACTGGAAGAGGAGGTCCGGGTCCAAGATGTGGCGTGCCGGAACCCAGGAGCGTTCCTCAGGGCCGTACCCCTCCCAGTCCACCAGGTACTGTAGACCCCTCCCACGGCGTCTGGAGCGCAGGAGCCGACGGACAGTAAACGCAGGGCCGCCATCAATGACCCGGGCGGGAGGAGGGGGTCTGGTGGAGGGAACCAGTGCACAGGCCTGGACAGGTTTCAGCCTGGAAACGTGAAAGGTGGGGTGGATGCGAAACACTCTGGGCAGCTTGAGCCGGACCACAGCTGGATTGATAACCTTAGATATAGGGAACGGTCCAATGAAACGGGGAGCCAGCTTCCTGCATGCAATCTTCAACGGGAGGTCTTTGGTGGAAAGCCACACCTGTTGCCCGACACGGTAAGGAGGAGCGGGGCGGCGTCTGCGGTTGGCCCAGCGAGCATAACTCCGGGAAGATCTCAGCAAGGCGAGGCGGGCTCTTCTCCAGACTCGACGACAGCACCTCACGAGGGCCAAGGCTGAGGGAACTGAGGCTTCTAGCTCCTGTGTGGAGAATAATGGGGGCTGATAGCCATAGGCAGCCTGAAAAGGGGAAAGACCCGTGGCAGCAGTAGGCAGAGAGTTATGGGCATACTCGACCCAAACAAGGTTGGAGGCCCAAGACGAATGATCCTCGGCACAGAGGAGACGGAGCCCCGTCTCCAGCTCCTGGTTGAGCCGTTCCGTCTGCCCATTGGACTGGGGGTGAAACCCAGAGGAGAGGCTAATGGAGACACCTAAGAGCTGGCAGAATTCCTTCCAAAAATTGGAGGTGAACTGGGGTCCCCTGTCCGAGACTATATTCCGGGGAATGCCATGGAGCCGGAAAACGTGTTGGAGGAGGAGCAACGCCGTTTCCTTGGCTGAAGGGAGTTTGGTCAGGGGGACAAAATGGACGAGCTTGGAAAAGCGATCGACCACAGAGAGGATAGCGGAGTAGCCATCAGAAAGAGGGAGGCCGGTGACGAAATCAAGTGAGATGTGGGACCAAGGTCTGCAAGGGATCGGCAGGGGCCGCAGGAGGCCGGCAGGGCGAGATCGAGAGCTCTTGTGTTGCGCACATACTGGGCAGGCAGTGACAAATTCCCGTGCATCATGTCTGAGCGAAGGCCACCAGAAACGACGCTGGAGAACCGATAGGGTCCGAGGGAAACCGGGATGACAGAAAAGCCGAGAGTTGTGACACCACTGAAGAACTTGGGAACGGAGCTGGTCAGGGACATAAAGTTTGCCTTCAGGACAGTCAGTAGGGACCGGCAGGTTAGACATGGCTTACTGAACCCTTCTCTCTATCCCGAGTCGAAGCGCCCGAACAGTGACAGAGGGGGGAAGAATGTGTTCAGCAACGGCCTCGACGGGATCGGGGGAGAACTGACGAGAGAGAGCATCTGGCTTCCCATTCTTCGTTCCCGGCCAATAAGACAGCACAAAGTTAAACCTGCCGAAAAAGAGTGCCCAACAAGCCTGTCGGGGTTTCAGTCTCTTGGCAGTCCGGAGATATTCAAGATTCTTATGGTCAGTCCAGACCAGAAACGGTAGTTCCGCACTCTCCAGCCAGTGCCGCCATTCCTCCAGGGCGAGTTTGACTGCCAGTAGCTCACGTTCGCCGATAGCGTAGTTACGTTCAGACAAGGACAGACGGCGTGAAAAGAAAGCACACGGGTGAAGTTTATTGTCCTTGACGTCCCTTTGAGACAAAACGGCCCCAACTCCGGTATCAGATGCATCAACCTCAACCACAAATTGTCGCGTGGAATCTGGCAAGGAGAGGATGGGGGCAGAGGTAAAAAGCTGCTTCAGCTTCTTGAAGGCTTGCTCGGCTTGAGGCCCCCAAGAATAAGGTTGAAGAGGAGAAGTGAGCTGGTGCAAGGGTGCAGCAACCGAGCTGTAACCCCAGATGAATCGCCGATAGAAATTAGCGAATCCCAAGAACTGCTGGAGCTGCTTACGTGTTCCAGGGCAGGGCCAGTCCCGAACAGCCTTGATTCTGTCAGGATCCATCCGAACACTCCCTGCTGCCAGAATGAAACCCAAGAAGGTGGTTTTCGTGACATGGAAATCACATTTCTCAGCCTTGACATATAACTGGTTCTGCAAAAGCCTCTGGAGCACTGCACGGACGTGACGGATGTGTTCCTCAGGTGTGCGGGAAAAAATGAGGATGTCGTCCAAGTAAACAACCACAAATAGGTTTAACATGTCCCGTAAAACGTGCTTGGAATACTGCTGGGGCATTGGTGAGGCCAAACGGCATCACCCGGTACTCGTAATGGCCAGTGGGAGTGTTGAATGCGGTCTTCCATTCGTCGCCCTCACGGATGCGGACTAGGTGATAGGCGTTCCGAAGGTCCAGCTTGGAGAAAATGGTGGCCCCCTGAAGGAGCTCAAAAGCGGAGGCCATGAGAGGCAACGGGTAGCGATTTTTAATGGTGATGGCGTTCACACCAGAGTGCGCCGCGAAGGTGAGCTTCGGATGAGTGCGCTGACAGGTGTTGGGCCTATTTATTGCATACCAGTGATCATGGATCAGTTTGCATATGTCAAAATACTTGAAGAGGTCATGTTGCCTTATGCTGAAAAGGACATGCCCTTGAAATGGTTGTTTCAACAAGACAATGGCCCCAAACACACTGGTAAACGAGCAAAGTCTTGGTTCCAAAACAAAACACAATTAATGTTATGGAGTGGCCAGCCCAATCCCGAGACCTTAATCCAATCAAGAACTTTTGGTGTGATATAAAAAAATGCTGTTTCTGAAGCAAAACCAAGAAATGTAAATGAATTATGGAAGAAATGAATTAGTAAAAGAATCATGGAGTGGAATAACAGCTGAGAGGTGTCACAAGTCGGTTGACTTCATGCCACACAGATGTGAAGTAGTTTTAAAAAACTATGGTTATACAACTAAATATTAGTGATTCACAGGATTGCTAAATCCTAGAAACAAAAACATTTGTACAAAATAGTTTTGAGTTTGTACAGTCAATGGCAGACACTGCTTTTTTTTTAACACACCCCTTCAACTAATTGCCCAATTGCACAACCTTAAGAGCGTGCATATCATAAATGCTCTGTCTTGTTTGTTTTCTGAGAATCTACTGCACCTACTGGTACTGTAACTTGTTTGCCACGTAGCAATAAAAAATATACTAAAAACCTGGATTATTCTGGTTAGTCACATTGTACTGCTATTATTTTGAACAATACTATATATATATATATATATATATATATATATAGATATATATATATATATATATATATATATATATATATATACGTATATATATATATATATATATATATATATATATATATATATATATATATACGTATATTATATATATATATATACGTATATTATATATATATATATATACGTATATATATATATATATATATATATATATATATATATATATATATATATATATATACGTATATATATATATATATATATATATAACCAGGCAAGTGCCTACCAGTAAGGTAGTTTTTTTAATAAATCTTTGTACCTTGAGTGACTTATTGAAGGAGAGGCCCGGTGGTACATAATATATAGACTAGAAACCTAGCTGGGCCAAACTGTACCAAGCCATCAGAGAAGCAATGTGTGTACATGACCAGACGATCCACAGCTACTTCCAGGACAGCATAAACACCAGCGTATGTGGCAGGGCATACAGGCAAGCACGAACTACAAGACAGCTTCAGCTGCCTGTGATAGTGCCTCCCTCCCAGATGTGCTGAGTGACTTCTACATGCGGTTTGAGGTGCAGAACAATGTAGCCGTAATGAAGACCATCCCTCCCCCCAATGATCAGGTACTTTGCCTATCCATGACCAATGTGGAGAACTCTATGAGTTTGTGTATCGTCCAAACGGCCCTACAGATGATGCCATTGCCACAGCTCTTCATTTAGCTCTCACCCACCTGGGCAAGAAAGACACTTACGTATGAATGCTGTTCATAGACCTTAGTTCAGCATTCAACACTATCATCCCTCAGCAACTGATTGAGAAACTGAACCTGTTGGGATTGAACACCTCCCTATGCACCCAGATCCTGGACTCCCTGACCTGGAGACCTCAGTAAGTCCTGATCGGGAATGCATCTCCAGCACCAGTACAATGAGTACTGGAGCCTCTCAGGGCTGCGTGCTAGGCCCACTGCTGTACAACTTGCTGACTCATGACTGTGTGGCAATGAACAGATTGAACAATATCATCATGTTTGCCGAAGACATGACAGTGGTGGGTCTCATCGGCAAGAACAATGAGTCAGCATACAAAGAGCCCTCACGACCAGACTTTGTAACAGTTTCGTTCCACAAGCCATCAGACACCTCCATAACTAAACTGAACTGTTCCGAGCACAGTACACACACACAAGCAGACACAACTGTATGGACTACAGTGACGAACACCAAATACACACTCTTCTAATATACATCCATTTACACAGCACCACCAGATCAAACTGGTGGTGCTGGTTTACATGCTGTACATTCTGTCTTACATATTTCAGGCAATTCCTGTTTTGCACAATATATTCAATACCTCATATAACTACTGCTACTATATTAAGTGTTCATTACAGTATTTTTGCACATGTACTATAGAACATACAGTACGTACACTGGTCAGCTCTGCTTTTGTGTATTGTCTTTTTGTAATGTCTTGTATTGTTTCTTTGCACTGTCTTTTGTCTTGCAATGTTTGCACCAAGGTTGCACTGATGCACTTTATGTGTCTAGGATTAACTTACTTAAGTACTCAGCTCTGTCTTTGTTCTAAGTAGCAACATGGACTTAGAGAAACGTTGTCTCATTTCACTGTGTACTGCGTCATCTATATATGGCTGAAATGACAATAAAAGCTTTTTGACTTGACTTAAATACAACAAAAATTGTGTACTTTTTGGGTATTACATATAATACAGTATTTTTAAGCTCTTTACACATTATAGGTACTTTAATCTTTTGTAAATAATATTAATCTTCTTCCTCAATAGAGACTGGCCTTATCAGGAAATTCATTGGAATCTTCTTGATCCTTATCCCATACCAGTCATAACTGAAGCTTAATTTAAAAACAAGAAAATGCCAGTGTGTCTGTGATCTCTGATTAGTTAGATATGTCACATACTGTGACCTTCGACGCTTCCAAAAGTCCAAGGCAGAGCCTTGTTGATGTATGTGTGTGTCTGTGTGTGTTAAAGGTAGTTTGGAGTATATTTTGCTTATATAACAAATGCTTATCCAAGAAGAAAAAATTTATCATTGCAAAACAAATAAACGTTGTTGTTTTATAAATGATGACAATATTTTTATACTAAAATGATACATTTTGTGATTTGGTTTTAAAGAAAAGACATATCATATTTTCAATTGGATTAATTAAATGAATTGGATGAATAGCACTGTCTTTGACACTTCTTTTCCACTAGGTGTTGGACCTTGAAATTAAATATGAAAAAAATACACTCAAGTTGTGTGAAAAATACTAGAATTTAATACTGTACCAATAGTGTATTACTTCTGTTAGTTGTTTTTTCCTTATATGCACAATGAATACAACGAATAATTGTGTAGCTTTTTTTGGGTAATATATATAATACTGTGTATTTAAGCTCTTTATACATGTTATAGATACTTTCATAAACAGACAAAGAATATTCTGTAAAAAATATTCATCGGAATCTTCTTGATCCTTATCCCATACCAGTCCACCCAGCATCAGAATATCTAATCAAAGAATGCCATACTGCATAACTGAAGCTTGACTTTTGAAAACGATAATGTCAGTGTGTCTGAGATCTCTGATTAGTTTGATGTCACCTACTGGGACTGATCTGTAAAATAGTTCTTTGCCCTTCGACGCTTCATTATAAATGGAGCGCAGATATAACGAGTTACCATGACAACAGCGTCAGACAAAAGAAAAGTCTGCATATTTCTCACCAGCAGAACTGGAAGTGCTTATGCAAGCATATGGAGAATATGAACACGTATTTTTTAAAAAAAGGAAACACTGCTGTATAAAACAATAGTGGATTTAACATCAAATTTTAAAAGGTGTATTTTAAATAAATATATTTTTTATATATATATATATATATATATATATATATATATATATATATATATATATATATATATTTTTTTTTTTTTATTTTATTTTATTTTTTTTTAAATACACCTATATTAAAAATATACCTTTAAAAGGTATATTTTTAATGTAACCTTCTCCCTCTAGTTACACACTTTGTTCAATTCAGGGATAATTCATGCAATTGTATATTGTTTATTTGAAAGCATTAGAAGTGCAGTTTCTTGTCTCTCCTTATTGTTCAAGTGGTTGATGTTGATTTGGGATTTAGAAAGTTATTAATAAGTAAATAGACCAAATTAGTAAGTAGACCAACACTTTCTAAAGAAACCCAGAGTTTCCCTCATTTCAGGGTTAACGTAAGTGAAACTTACCCCACTTGTCAGTTGGTTTCTCTAGCAGCTTGTTTGTAGGGGTTCATCGGGGAGAGCTACACCATATCATCATTATCAGTGTATAGCTGAAGTTGGATACTATAGATTTAAATCTAAAAACTAATCAACCAAAATAAGACTGTGTTGTTGTTGTTGTTTTAATAATTATGACAATATTTTTATACTAAAATTATACATTTTGTGATTTGGTTTTAAAGAAAAGACAAATCACAATTTCAATTGGATTAATTAAATGAATTGGATGAATAGCACTGTCTCTGACACTTCTTTTCCACTAGGTGTAGGACATTGAAATGAATTATGTTGAAAAAATACACTCAAGTTGTGTGGAAAATACTAGAATTGAAAAGTGTATTACTTTTGTGGTTAGTTGTTTTTCTTTCCTTATATGCACAATGAATACAATGAATAATTGTGTAGCTTTTTGGGTAATACATATAATACTGTGTTTTTAAGCTTTTATACATGTTATAGATACTTTCATAAGAAGCATAAAGAATCTTTTGTAAAAAAAAAATTCATCTTCTATACTCTCAATAGAAAGTGGCCTTATCAGGAAATTCATTGGAATCTTCTTGATCCTTATCCCTTAACAGTCCACCCAGCATCAGAATATCTAATCAAAGAATGCCATACTGCATAACTGAAGCTTGACTTTTGAAAAAGAAAATGTTAGAGTGTCTGAGATCTCTGATTAGCTAGATATGTCACGTAGAAGAGTTCTTTGCCTTTTGACACTTCCAGAAGTCCAAGGCAGAGCCTGAGGGGGAGCAGAGATTTCTGCATGGCCAAAGGGCCAAAGGGGGAGTGTATTTTTAATTAAATATAATTCAACCATTGAGAGTAGATTGCCGTTTCTTCAGGATATTTGGGGATCATGGGTTGACAACAAGGGAGATTTTAGAACAATTAGGAGGTTGGTAACATTGGTTGGTGTATGTGTCTGTGTGGTAAAGGTAGTTTGGAGTGTATTTTGCTTATTTAACAAATGCTAATCTAACAAGAAAATTTCTATCACTGCAAAACAAATAAACAGGTTTTTCTTCTTTAGATAAATAAGTACATGAACTTTTCTGTACAGTACATATATAATGAAAGTGAAAATGGTTTATAAAGCTGACATTAAAACCAGTCAAAGAAAAAAAAATTTTTCAGTGCATATTGTCATGGGTGGAGATGGAGGTGGATTAAAGTGCAAATACATGACAATTACAAAAAGCTTGAGGTGAAGAAACTAAAAAACTAAAGCATAAATAATGGTACTAACAAAGCATAAAAACACCAGGTGAGACACCAGGTAGTGAGACATAACTGAAACTTACCCCACTTGTCAGTTGGTTTCTCTGGCAGCTTGTTTGTAGGGGTTCATCAGGCAGAGCTACACCATATCATAATTATCAGTGTGTAGCTGAAGTTGGATACTATAGATTTAAACCTAAAAACTAATCAACCAAAACAAGACTGTGGTGTTGTTGTTGGTTTATAAATTATGACAATATTTTGTGATTTGGTTTTAAAGAAAAGACATATAACAATTTCAGTTGGATTAATTAAATGAATCGGATGAATAGCACTGTCTCTGACACTTCTTTTCCACTAGGTGTAGGACATTGAAATGAAATATTTTGAAAAATTACACTCAAGTTGTGTGGAAAATACTAGAATTTAATACCAAAAGTGTAATACTTCTGTGGTTAGTTGTTTTTCTTTCCTTATATGCACAATATACAATGAATAATTGTGTAGCTTTTTGGATAATACATATAATACTGTGTTTTTAAGCTTTTATACATGTTATAGATACTTTCATAAGCAGGCATAAAGAATCTTTTGTAAAAAATATAAATTTTCTATACTCTCAGTAGAAAGTGGCCTTATCAGGAAATTCATCGGAATCTTCTTGATCCTTATCCCATACCAGTCCACCCAGTATCAGAATATCTAATCAAAGAATGCCATACTGCATAACTGAAGCTTGACTTTTGAAAAAGAAAATGTCAGTGTGTCTGAGATCTCTGATTACCTAGATATGTCACGTAGAATAGTTATTTGCCCTTCGACGCTTCCAAAGGTCCAAGGCAGAGCCTGAGGGGAGCAGAGATTTCTGCAAGGCCAAAGGGCCAAAGGGCCAAAGGGGGAGTGGTTTTATTAAATAAAGAGTATTAAAAGAGTAGACTGCTGTTCCTTCAGGATATTTGTGGATCATGGGTTGATAATCAGGGAGATTTTAGAACAATTAGGAGGTTGGTAACTGGGTGCTCATGAAAAGCAGAGTCTCAATTTAAAAAATACCCATCTGTAATTTTAAGGACACCCTCTGACCAATCAGATTTGAGGATTAAACAATGCTGTTATATAAGTCTATATACTACACGGTATAAGAAACATATCATATGCCTACATTAAAACCTGTAAAAGAAACATATTTTATCAGTTCATATTATCATGGGGTGGAGATGTAGGTGGATGAAAGAGCAGATCATTTATTATGTGGAGAAAATGTATTAAATTGTGGCACACTTAACACTACATGACAATTACAAAAAGCTTGAGGTTAAGACACTGAAAAACTAAAACATATACAACATACAGTAGTTGTACAAAAAAGCATAAAAATATTGTAGTGGTTCCACTCAATGTTTCTTTGCATGCCATTTTCACCAATGTCCATTGTTTTAAGCACTATATAAATAAATTTGTATGGAATTGAATGATAAATGAGTCATTATTAAGTTCATAAGATTATTAAGTTAATTATAACAACATCAGTCCCTTACTTGTTCACAACTCTATATGCATACTACATATTTTAGCAACGTCAGCCAGTAAAAGTAGTATTTTAATTTATACAAACAAAACAAAATATCCAAAACTACTTAGATTTGAGAAATTTCAAACCTACACACTCTAACACTTTCAATTAATTAACAACTAATCCTAAACAATAATCTATTTATAAGTAAATGAAGGCAACAGACAATACAATGTAAGGAATCCACCCACGAAACCCCCTCCTGTACTCCTGTTCCCACACTTGTACTTCTGTAAATAAATTAGTACATTAACTTTTCGGTACAGTACATATATAATGAAAGTGAAAATGGTTTAAAATTTTGATATTACATTTATTTATCAGTCCACATTGTCATGGGGTGATGTTGGAGATGGTTGAAAATGCAGATAATTTATTATGCAGAGAAAAGTTAATAAATTGTTGCACAGTCAACACCACATCACAATTACCAATTACACACCTCACCTCATGCAATTAGAACAAGTCAACCAGCCCAGTCAAGCAAAATCAATGTGAATAGCTCACCCCGATAAGCTTGATGGCAGTGCAGACCTATTTTGAAAATTACTTGAGGCCTATCAGGATGAGGCAACCCAGTGCAGGTTTCTAATGACACTCTTTATTGGGAAGGCATTGGACTGCGTCACAGCAGTTTGGGACAGTTTGGGACAAGTAAGAACCTCTTTTACCTATTTCACCCAACAAATTAGTGAGGTCTGTATCCTGCCGGCAGCCGGGACATTTCAGTAGAACTGCTGAAACTGTACTAAGAAAAAGATACCACCACTGCAAAATTCCATACCCTTGCAGTGCAGAGCAGGTGGATCACTCAGCACTACCTTCTGTCAGTTCCTGAAACCCAGGCTATGGAAAGCTATATCGTGGAGGCCTTCAACGAAAGCTACATCCAACCCTTTAAATCCATCTTTGCTGCAGGATTTTTCATTATGGAAAAGAAGAACAGGGGCTTAAGAACATGCATTGAATACAACAATTTCAATGCCATCACCATGCAATACCCTTGCCCAATGGATTTTGTACGTTTTTTCAACAACCTGGATCTTAGCAGTGTCTACAATATCATTTCAATCAAGTAGGGGAATAATCAAGTATCAAGTATAATAATGAAATATCATTTCAATCAAGTAGGGGAATAAATGGAGGAATGGCTTCTTAATAAAGAATAATAATATGAATAATTAAACCAGAAAAATTACAAATAAACAAACAAAAACCGTTCAAAAGACAAGTTGATGTCTAATATAACACCCATATCATTCACTGTTGAACAGTGAATGATATGGGTGTTATATTAGACATCTTTTGTAAATAATATCGCCCATAATACAAAAACAGAATTCTTCAACCTTAAAAATATTGCCAAGCTGAGAAACATCCTGTCTGTATCTGATGCTGAGAAGCTAGTTCATGCATTCATGACCTCCAGACGGCTATTGTAATGCATTACTAGGTGTTTGTCCTGCATCTTCAATAAATACGCTACAATTAGTCCAATTACAAATTATGTACAAGGGTCTAAATGGTTTACCTTCCATGCATCTGACTAGTCATCTAACAAGCTACAATTTGTCATGCTCTTTGTGGTCACAAAATTCAGGACATCTGGTAGTTCCCAAAATATCAAAATCCTGAAATTAGAATCCTGAATTTAGATCCTGAACTCTGGAATAGCCTTCCTGACAGTGTTCGGGGCTTAGACAAACTCTCCCAGTTTAAATGTAGATTAAAGACATATATCTTTAGCCAGGCATACACATAATACATTATTATCTATACCAGTAGATACACATTATTACCTAGTTCTGGTTAATATTATCAACAGCAGCTACTACTCATCCAGAAGCATCCAGAGATGGTGCCAGCTCCAGTTGTGTTCCACTTCTTGAAGATTGCAAACATTCAACGACAAGTTATAAACTCCATGTGGTCTCCGAGGACAATGACCTCATAGTCAATACACAATTGTCAGAGTGTATGTGACTATGGAAAGGACATTATTCATAATAACACTGTCTGGTGTTTATAACAATTTATAATTACACCACTCAGTGTCACTTGAATGAGGAGAGTTCCTCTTTGAGTCTGGTTCCTCTGAAGGATTCGTTATTTTCCATCTAAGGGAGATTTTTCTTGCCACAGTCACCCATCTCAGGCTTGCTCATTGGGGATAAATACAAACACATTTAAATATAATGTGAAGTTTAATCTTGAATTTTTGTATAAATCTTTGTATACTGTTAACCTTTTTGTACTTTTTGCAATATTTCTTAAAGCTGCTTTGAAGCAATGTACATTGTAAAATGCTATACAAATAAATTTGAATTGAATTTAATTTTTAGAGACCTGTTCAACAGTGTGTGATAGTGTACATAGATGACATCTTGATCTATTCCAATAATTTCCAACTGCATGTAAACCATCTATGCAATGTATTTAGGACCCCATGAGGTGTTTGTAGAAGGGGGCTTTTGTAAGGAATCTCCACCAAGAACCCACTTCCTGCAAACCAAATGGAGCCATTGCCAGAATTTTAATAATTTCCAGGTCATCCAGGACTGTTTATGAAACAAATTTTCACCTGTACTGCATTGCCCTGTTCACCCGTGTCTAGGATTATTGAACTGTCCTTTTAAAGACTCTTAACTTGAATTTGTGTTTGCATTCTGCATTTAGATCCTCACCTGTCTTCTCTGACAGTACCATCTGACCAGAAATGGACCCAGCAGACACTTGGAGCATACCGCCTGACTGCCACCTAGAAGGAGAGGAGCCATGCTTACAATCCTCAATCTCACCTGCCCAGCTTAGGGGCAGGGCTTGTTGCTGAGCGGAAGCCCGGCAGTAAGCCGTTCTCATATGACCACTTCCAAGCCACTGCTAAAAGACTATCTCAGAATTAAATTAATGAGTCATGAGCTGGCGGTTTTTGTCAACTCAGCTAGCGAACAGCAAATTCCTGGATAAAGAATTGACCCATTATTTTGTGGTTGAGGCAGAGCCCCTGTTGACCACCCTTCACGTCTGGACCCTGTATGGCCATGTACTCCACTGGGCATCAAGAGTGGTTGTTGTTCCTGCTAATCCTGTCTCCTCAGGCCCTTATCATGTTTGGGTTTCCCTGGCTGGTGAAACACAACCCTTACATAGACTGGTCCAGCAGCCGAGTCCTGAACTGGGGAACATATTTCTACAACCACTGACTCAGCTCAACCTCTCCAGACGCAGCACCAGTTTCTGACAAGTGCCCTACCAACCTCTCTTCTGCCCCTGTCTTAAATAATCTCGGACAAATCCTGATCAAGGTCAGGGCTGCATCCATACCGCCATATCATCCATACAAATGAGCTATTGATCTCCTGCCTTGCAGCCCGAAAGAGACTTGAAAGTGAAGCTATGACCCAGTACATCCAAGACTCCTTGTGCGTGGGATTACCTGTCTGTCTTCATCCCCCACAGGAGTGGGGTCACTTCGTCCTGGTATTTACTACCAGACTGCCAACACCATCACCATAAAGAACCGCTACCCCCTACCTCTCATGTCTTTGCTGTTTGAACTCAGCCAGGGAGCCAACGTGTTTTCGAAGCCTACGGTTGATGCTTTAGACCTCAGCATCAGAGCAGTTTTGTCCCAATGACAATCGTCTACATCCCTGTGCCTTCTATTCTCGTCAACTGAGCCAGTCCAAGCAGAACCACGCAGTAGGGAAACACAAGCCAGTTGCCATTAGGAGGCTGAGCAGCTATTTATTGTCTAAACAGACCATAAAAACCTGGAATACCTCAAAGCAACTGAGAGAATGAATCCAGATTCATTATCCAGTTGAGCAGTCTTCTTTGGGCAATTCAATTTCTATCCTACCTTCCTGACACTAAGAATGGCAAGCCCAACACTCTCTCCCACCAGTTCATTTCAGACCCTGAAATGGTCACCACTGATTACATTCCCCCTTGCCCAAAGAAGAAAAAGGGGAAAAGTTAATAATCCAGATGGACAAGAAAGAGTGACTGCTTTTCGTCTATTATATTGCAGGAAACCACAGTTGACTCACAGTTGGTACATGTGTTATGTTATATAATTAATGTGTGCTGGCTCCTTTAAGAGATTGTCACTTAATGATGATGTCATCAGCATCAGACTAGTTCTAGTCAGTTGTTTATGGGAAGCCATCAAGCCCCATGGCAGCTCTGCTAATCTTAATTCATCTGCTACATTTCATGTTCTTTTGAAGGCATTGTTGTTTTGTTGAGTCATGTTAAAAGGTTATCCAACTATATTTGTCAGTATTTTACATTTTAAATGAACAAGAGTTCATTTAAATTTGAAATCCAAAATATTTACAGTACAGACAACATGTGTTAAATATATATTGCTTTAAAATATGCGCCTTGGAACACAAAGGGCTTTAAATGTTAGTTGTGTGATACATTTTATTCACAAATACATATTTGATTCTCATGTTATGTAAACAACTTTCATTAATTAGCTAAAATTCATTGTCATTCTTTTTTTTTTATTTTACCCTACTTCCAGTCAGCCATTAAATGAAGTGAATTGGATGTCTGCTTCAGTGTGGTGATTGGTAGAGGAGTTGTCTGTCTCTCAACTGATGCAAGGCGTATTAGGGTGGCAGAATGGTAAAACAACATCTTCATGCATACTGATCTACAGCAGAAAAGGTCAGAGTGCCTCCTTGTGGTGGAAGAGAGAAAGGCAATTATACGACACATAATTGGACTCCCTTTACACTATGGAAGATTCAAAGGCCCCAATTCATAGCACTTAAGTGACTTGGTCTAATAGGTCAATGTCATCCATACGTTCAAAAGGGTCTTCTGTCAGTTCTGCTATTGCCTTAGCCCTTGCTGAAGTCAAAGTTAAAGTAGAATATGCAGAGAAAGAAATGCATATAAAGATGCAAAGTGCACACTTGGATGCAGAAAAGTACGTTTAGAGGCACAATTATTTGTTTTAGATGTTGAAAGGAAAGCTGCTGCTGCAGTAGCTAAGGCTGAGGCACTAACTGCAGCCCTGAGTTGTGATAAAGAATGAAGTCAGAAATCTGACATTGAATATAGATCTGGCTCTCAGGATTCTATTCTAAGAACAAAATAGTATGTTCAAGAACAAGCTAGACTGCAAGCTAATGCCCAGTTAGGTCAATCTGAGATGTTGGCGGATGCATG
This sequence comes from Tachysurus fulvidraco, assembly GCF_022655615.1. Taxonomy (NCBI): domain Eukaryota; kingdom Metazoa; phylum Chordata; class Actinopteri; order Siluriformes; family Bagridae; genus Tachysurus; species Tachysurus fulvidraco. The sequence continues at coordinate 23,414,257 of NC_062521.1, forward strand.
GACACCGCCGCCACCAGCAGAATTATTTCAAGAGAATTTGACGGAACGGCCATTCTATGAAATTGAGGGTTTTGACACAAACAAAGACTACAGATGTTATGATACCTCTAAAGTCATTCTTGAGGCTGAGTCGCATCTCTTTGGTGCTCATTCAAACACATCTGCTGGTTACGCTCTGTATCCTGATGGGTATTATTCTACTCAACCTCCATATGTAAAATCCTGCCATCAAGACAGAACAGGATCCTTACCCATGTAATATAAGGCCGCCTGATGAGACATGCCACATGCCAACCTATTCACATTCTAACAAGCAGTCATCAGGAAGGGCTCCAAATGCCCACAGTTATCCACAAGTTAAATCATATGCTGCAACTCCATCTCAACATGTCCAATTTCAGGCTGATGTAAATCAGAGTGTTTCCGATCTCGTCAGATTCATGGCGTTGCAAAAGATTGTTTCAACAAGCCTACTATCGTTTGATGAGCGCCCCGAAAATTACAGAGCATGGAAGGCATCATTCTTAATTGCCATCAGAGATCTTAATCTCACAGTGTTAACAAAGCTTCAATCTCAGTTCACAAGACCGATGTTTTTCCAGAGAGAACTGTAACTGGCAAAACCCAAAATGTTAATATAGATGTGGCTAAATTCTGTGCTATACATAAAAAACCACACCCTTTGAACATATGCCTTGGGTTTAAAAAAGATAGGAAGGCCTTCTTGAAGCAGAATAGGATTTGTTTTAAGTGTGTAGCATCCACCACACATTTTGCAAGGAACTGCAAAAAGCTCATCAAGTGTTCTGAATGTGGCAGCGAAACACACCATTAGCGAAATTAAGATCGAAATTCTTCAGTGTCTTTGACTTGGACAGCAACAGATCCTCCTACTATCTCAAAACGTGTGCAGGGATGATCCAAACAAGTGGTAGAAGAGCACATGGATTCCAGGTGGCATCTATTGGTGGTCGGGTCGTTCATACTCTGCCAACCTTGATAGAATCTGATAACATCCCAGATAATCGGTCTGAGATACCCTTACCACAAATTGCTCTTCATCATCCACATCTAAAAGTCATTGCAGCACAGATTCCAGAGGTTGACTCAGAAGTTCCAATTATGATGTTGTTAGGTAGAGATCTCATAGAGGTACCTAAGGTGAGGAGGTAAATTAATGGCCCCCCCGAAGCTCCATATGCTCTGAAGCTGGACCTTGGCTGGGTCATAGTTGGTGACGTGTGCCTGGGCAGAGTTCACAAGCCGGAAAGTGTTAACACTCTCTTCACCAGCACCTTGGATACTGGTCGTCAGTCACTGTTTAAGCCATGTCCTAACGTCTTTTATATCAAGGAGAATGTTTGTGATGTAAAGCCCTCAAGTTCTTGTATTGAAGAAGCATGTATAGAAATGGGATGACCATGTAGAACAGGACATCTTCAAGAGAACAAAGGATGATGAATGATTGGCTCTTTCAGTTGAAGATTTGTCTTTCCTTCATATAATGGAGGAGGGATTTTACAAAGATGAGAAGCACAGCTGGGTAGCTCCTCTTCCATTCAAACTTCAGAGGTGGCGCTTACCAAACAACAGGTCACAAGTTTTAGATCGTTTCAGACCTCTACAGCAATCTTTTGCTAAGAAGCCAATCATGTAAGAGCACTTCTTTACATTTATGAAGAAGATACTGGAAAGAGGTCATGCCGAAGTAGCACCACCACTTAACCATCAAGAAGAATGTTGGTACTTGCCTCTCTTCGGTGTGTGCCACCCAAAGAAGCGAAACCAGATCAGAGTCATTCGATAGAATGCCCTAGGTTCTTCTGGTATGGAAATAATGATCCAGAGCAAAACATCATTGAGTTCAGGATGAAAGTCCATATCTTTGGTAACAGTCCTTCTCCAGTCATCGCAATCTATGCCCTTAGACAGGCAGTGAAGGAAACTGAGACAGAGTTCGGAACAGACGTTTTAAAGTTCATAGAAAGAGATTTCTATGTGGATGACGGCTTAAAATCTCTACCCTCTGCAACAGCTGCCATTGATCTCCTTAAAAGGACACAAGAAGCACTTGCTCGCTCCAATCTAAAGTTGCATAAAATTGCATCAAACTGTGAGGAAGTCATGAATGTATTTACATCTGAAGGTGACTGCCGAGATTCAAAGGACATGGACCAGGACAAAGACACATCATCAGTCCAGCGTACTTTAGGAGTTAGCTGGAATCTCAAAACCGACACATTTACATTTCAGCTGTCCAATGATGTGAAACCATTTACACACCGTGGTGTTCTCTCTACTGTGAATGGGTTATATGACCCATTTGGGTTTGCAGCTCCGGTTGTTATTCAAGGCAAAGTTCCAATTAGAGACCTCACAAGTGACTCACAGGACTGGGACCTACCCTTACCCCTGGAGAAAAGGGAATACTGACAAAAATGGAGGGACTCCCTTCAAGAGCTTCAACAGCTCCAAATCCCTAGACCTTACACCAAAATTTCTCCATCAGAAGCTTCACATAGAGAGCTCTGTGTCTTCTCAGATACTTCAGTTATGGCTATAGCTGCAGTAGCTTATCTGAAAATTCTGGACATAGAAGGAAAGTGTGGAACAAGTTTCATCTTTGGGAAAGCCAGGCTAGCGCCTCTCCAAGAGTTGACAATCCCTTGCCTTGAGCTCTGTAGTGCAGTGTTGGCTGTGGAGGTGGCTGACATCATAATGTCAGAGATGGATATTGAATTTGATAGAGTAAACTTTTTCACAGACAGCAAAGTGGTCCTTGATTACATCTATAATGAAAAACGCAGATTCTATGTCTTTGTGAATAATCGAGTTCAAAGAATAAGAAACAGTTAACACCATCAGCAATGGCATTATGTTCCAAGTGACCAGAATCCAGCGACCATGCAACAATGTCTGTGCCTGCAGATTGTCTAAAAGATACAACATGGCTTACTGGTCAACCATTCTTGTCCTGCTCTAATCAGGAATATAACACTTCAACTCAATCTTGTGGAGCCAACCAGTGATGTTGAAGTTCGCCCTGATGCCACAGTGCTCACTACCCATATCAAAGACAGCCAGCTTGGTACAAAGCGCTTCGAGCGTTTCTCCAGTTGGAAGATACTTCTTTGGGCTGTCGCATGTTTAATACATGTTGTACAGACATTCAAACATTCAAACATGGAAAATTGCAAAGGTTGGCATTGTTGTAGGCTGTCATACAATGTAAATGAGTTGAACCAAGCCAATAATTTTATCTTCTCAGATAACTGTTATTATTACATAGATTAATTTTCTGTGATATTTGGAGGTTTATTGATTTTTCGGTTACATGACTAAAACTTGTTGTATATTGATTCAAGACTGACCTTTGTCACAAATGTATCTGCAACTCCAGAAGATGCTACAACTCTCAGTGAATCTCTCAGTACATAACTTCTAATCAAGCTCCTATCTCTGCTCATAAACTGATAGGCTATATTACTAATAGTTTTAACTTGAATTTGTTGACACGTGTTCACCTGTCTGCCCCACCCTAGTCTTAATTCCTTACCGAATCTGCACACCTGTTCCTCATGTGTCTAATTGTCTCCCTATTGATCCCTGTCGCGTTGATTTTGGCAGTGCGGATTCCTCGTCATTGTTTGATTTTGTGGTCTCCTACATCCTATTTAATAATAACAGAAATGAAAATATATAATATTATATTCTGTGAAAATATATAAATAAATATAAACAAATGTTAAATATTCCTTTACAAACCTGTATATTAAAACCAAATTAGTCACACTTACCTATTTATTCTTTCACTACTGGTGCCACTAAGGGGCGCCATACACTGCACAGTCATGTAAAATAGCGTTGGTTAATGCACTCTTCAGTTGACCTAACATGCAGTTTACTTAAAAAGGAAAAGCTTATTATAACATAGCTTATGAACATTATACTTTACAGTATATGTAACAGCAAAACAGAAGATTGCAGTATTATATTAAGAATTTATATATATATATATATATATATATATATATATATATATATATATATATATATATATATATATATATATTATTTCGGATAAGAGGTAGAAAATGAATGAATGAATGAATGAATGAATGAATGAATGAATGAATGAATGAATGTTGTGCAAATAGAATAGACAACAGGTGGAAATTATAGGCAATTAGCAAGACACACCCAATAAAGGAGTGGTTCTGCAGGTGGTGACCACAGATCACTTCTCAGTTCCTATGCTTTCTGGCTGAAGATTTGATCACTTTTGAATGCTGGCGGTGCTTTCACTCTAGTTTTAGCATTAGACGGAGTCTAAAACCCACACAAGTGGCTCTGGTAGTGCAACTCATCCAGGATGGCACATCAGTGCAAGCTGTGGCAAGAAGGTTTGCTGTGTCTGTCGGCGTAATGTTCTAATGCAGCCACCCGCATTTTTAGCTGTTGTAATGCAATTCCAGGGCACAACCAGAAGATGTTGCTTTGCTCACAAACACTTTCTGACCCTGACTTTACAGGTCAGAGACAACATTTTTTTAAGAGTATAGAAGCAGTTTTCTCTTTCACCTTTTACCTGTCCAGCAGGAAGATAGTAGGAAGGACCTGAAACTTTAATGTCATTATCACACACTAGAGAGAGACAGACAGACAGATGGATGTTGTATTTGGTGACACTGTGGGTTTTGAACTTGTGCAAATTAAAGTCAGTTTTTATTTTATTTATATATATATATATATATATATATATATATATATATATATATATATATATATGCAGGTGGTGACTACCAGAGTTTGCAGATTGACCTACAGTACATATTATGTTTAAATTAAAAAAGAATGATTTTGGATCATTTATTACCATCAAACATTCTTAAAAATTTGATGCGTTTTTACTTACCAAAATAAAAACTAAGACAAATATACTACATTAACATTTACAGCATTTGGCAGACGCCCTTATCCAGAGCGACGTACATAAGTGCTTAAATCTCTAACATTGAATACATTAATGCTGGTTCACTAGGTTACATGCTTAAGATACCATGAGTTTAAAACATTTGTTCAAAGTTACAATGAAAAAATTGTCAAAGGGTTTTTTTAATGCAAAAGATAAGGGAAGAAGTGCTAGTTGAAGTGTTTCCTGAATAAGTAAGTCTTCAATCGCCGCTTGAAAATAGCCAGTGACTCAGCTGTCCGGACCTCTAGGGGAAGTTCATTCCACCACCTTGGTGCCAGAACAGAGAAGAGTCTTGTAGTATATTCTATGCCAATAGCGTGATTTGAACCGAGGACAAGATATTTTCAGGACATGCATCTAGGACCTGTTTAGACTTTAACCCTCTTATTACAGTATGTTGCAGGTCAAGCTGACCTACAAGTTTTTAAAAAAAATAAACAAATATTTAATAGTATTTTTCTGCTTAAAACTTCTTCAACATGTAAAATAAAATTGGTGAACATCACATATTTGCAACCCTCCCTACAGTCGTAGAGTTAGAGTCCTGTAGGGTTAAATGTCATATACTCTAGGACTTTTTTGTTAGACATAATGCAGTTTTGTTATGACTCTTGATTGGAACAACATAACCTGTAACAACCTGTAACTACAAACTGGGACAGGTGCTTCTAAAGAGAAAGTCCATGTTTGTCTTCACATACTCTTCAGAACAGCCAGTAACAAGAATAATGTCTTATTGCCCCAACAAGGGAAAAACTTTATTCTCATGAGCACAAAATGCTGAAAGCATCACATGCGAGAACCAGAAACTGAGGTTTGTTGGATGGAGATGTTGGTTTAAAAACAATTCTCAAATAAAAGTTACTTTCATTTGTCTTGATTTTAAGTCACTGGGTCAATTTGACATATTCGTTTCCCAGCACTCTGACTTTCTACATGTAGTGTATTGTAGAAAGATGTGGCTCAGCGCAATGAATAGTTCCGATCACTACATTGTAGATGTTAGGATCGTTACATCTACATGTTAATGGCCTGGCATTGATACAATAGACAAGGCAGGCATTTGTCTGTGACTTAATGGCCCCTTGGAATTTGTGTATTGGCTCACAGTGGCTGCACGATGTGTCTCTGTGCCCTGTGAAAGCTGGAATGCTGAAAGTGTCTGATACATTAAAACTATATCTGAAAACACCCAAGATGAAATACAAGTAGAAATAGTTGAATTTCTATATAAAGAGTAATTAAATAAGTATTGAAAATGCAGTCATCAAGCAAATGGTAGCTGACTTAATTCTAACAATAGAAATGTAAAAAAAAAGCTCTAAGATCAAAGACCATAAAAGATATTACAAAACCAAGCAGAGGTTTTATAGTGTACTGTTATGACTACTGAACAATGCTCAGATTTGCAGCAGCAGAAGCCTGTTCTAACCAGACTGACGATTCTGTCTGAAAGAAGTGGGGGACAGCAACATTCTTTGTTATGGTTACTTAGGAATGAGCGTTACCGCACATCCGCGATTCAAACTTTTACATCTATAGATATGTTAATGCAATCAGACTGGACAAAATAGACGAGTCAGGCGCTTGTATGTCACTTAATGGTGTATTTGCACAAGAAACCTGTGAGATTAATTTGTCATTTGCAGTTCTTTATACCAATAAAAAAATTCCTGTGACAGCAAACAAGGTCTTTGCTCTAAAATTGTATTGAAAACAACTTTTTATTTTACATAATTATGTAATTATTTCATTTAATTAAAATAACCCACCCCCAGAAAAAAGACATGAAATGTTTATGAAACAGAAAGCAAACATTTATTTCGAGAATGCAGCGCAATATTTCATTTCTGGATGAAACTTCCGCGAGTCTTTCTTTTATTTGGATAGAAAGTAATAACAGGCAAAAGCACAGCATCATTTGCAGTTCTTTATTCCATAAAATGAGTTAACATGAAATAATATACTGTAAGAGGTTCATTTTCCAATGTGCCCCCCGTTGTTCGCCACAATCAGTTTCAGGACATTATTTAACCTTGAGATAAGGTTATTACAAAACTCCTGGGTCACTTTTGTCTCCCAGAACAACTCTATGGCATGAACAAGTTGTTCTTTGTTGCTTGGTTTTGCCTCCTTTCGGACGAAGTCTTTCATAGAGTGCCAAACAAGATCGATGGGGTTCAAATCTGGTGACTCCGGTGGAGTCTTAACCCAATTGATTCCCTCTGATGCTATGACAGGAATGGGCGTGGATCTTAACAAACTTTGTCTGATTGGTTTGGTATCCTGTGGTCTAGCCAATCAGATAAATTTTTCCTATGACGGATTTTCACGTCACTTTTGGAAGATTGACATACTACGACGGATACTAACTACTATGGAAGCACAGGATTTTTACTTGCCTAGACAAGCTAAATGCGTCCCAGCAAAGGTGAGCAAACATGGTACGTTTTACTTTGTGAATTTAAACATTAACCTAGTAATTCATACTAATTTGCAATATGACTCTGTGTTCCAAAAAGATGCAGAAGGCTTCAAGGAAAAGAAAAGTTGTGGTGCCCTCACCTTTAAAACCAGCAAAGACTGTCAGGCTGGTTAAAAAGAAAGCAGTAAGTTTTATGCTTATGAAGTGTATATACAATATACTGTAAATGTGGGAAATATGTTAAGCCACCAACAGAACATTGACCTATATGTGTGTTTTTGTAGGCTAAAACTATTTTTCAAAAGCATTTTTTTCAAGAGGTTGCTGCGCTGAAGAAAATTGTTCTCGATTTGTCGAGAAAACTTCAGGAGTCGACGGAGAAACTTCAGGAGTCGAAGGAGAAATCTGCACAGCTGACCCGCAGAGTGGAGCAGCTTGAAGCTCGCTTGGAGCCGGGATTTTCAAGCACTCCAGCTCCACCCACCATGAGCCCTTTCCAGCCTTCCTGTGGCTGAGCTCTCTTCCACTCCAAGGCTGAGGACATGTCTGTGGACGAGCCACAGGCCTTGTTGTTAGCTTTGGAGTCCACACCAGCGTCACAGCCCCCCACACAGAGGATGCGGCACCATTACCCTGACGGTGTCTTTGCGCTGGTACTGTGTATGTACCAATTGGGCCAAAGTATTCATTGCTCCCACATCCTTCTCCCAGTAGCATGAAAATTGTAAAAAAAAAAAAAAAAAATCAAGGGAGTGCAATAGAGACCGTGCAAGGATTTAAAATATGATAAAACTATGAATTTTTACAGATATTTATATTCATGACAATGCGAGATGGTGTCTGATCAGCCTCTCTCTCTCTCTCTCTCTCTCTCTCTCTCTCTCTCTCTCTCTCTCTCTCTCTCTCTCTCTCTCTCTCTATGTGCTACAATTTGTTTTCATTCAATTTAGAGACGTTTCATTGGTTAATGCCAGCATCTTTTACACGGATCACTGCGCCACCTGGTGGATCAATGCGTCATTGCAACAGACGCCCGTAGGGGGCGTGAATAAGGAAGCTACAACAAGACCATTGTAGCACTCCTATTGGATGTCTGGCAGAATCACACATTGATCACACAGTGATGGTGGAGTAGTCAAACAGCAATTCTGAGCTGCTGCATCTGTGGGTATGTGTCTACATTCTGTGTGCAGTCCCCGCTGAAAGTACTGGAACACCATTCCGTTTTGTTATTTATTTATTTTTATTTTTTTGCTGTACACTGAAAACATTTGAGATTTAGAATTTTAGATGATATTTTAGAATTTCAGCTTTTATTTACATCGAGTTTATTTAACAAAACTCGATATATATATATATGTTTGCACAAGTTCTAGTATATTTTTCAATCACATGTGCTGGTTTTACTCAATGGATATGTTATGTTATGTTAATATGTTTTCTTTAATATTCATAATATGTTATGCAGGGCCAACTGTTGGATTGTTTACCAAAGGCCTAACTCAGCAGCCACAACATATTTTTGAACATAGGCTACTTGTGTTGCGGCACCTATTCACAGTACTGTACCTAAACACAACTCTCTAGTTCAGCTTTGCTCATGTGGTTTCTGATGTATTTGCCCATTCCTCTGCTCTGGCTTGATTGGATAGAGACTGTTGGTAAAGAGAAATTGTCATGTCTTGTCATAATATCTTATTCTTATTATCTCATCCATTCTAAAACATTTAGTTACATGATTTTGAACCACTCCTGTATAGGTTTGACAGTATACTTAGGGTTGTTGTCTTGTTAGAAGGTGCACCTTTGCCCCACTGTCTTACTGTATCTTACAGCCTGAAATGGAATTTAATTTATGACCAGTTTTCAAGTCTGTGCTGAAAGGGAGTGAATTGTCGGTACTTCATGTTATAAGTTAGTAATTTATGAATATTAAACATTTTCCCCTGATAGATGCTTTCAATTCAGACCCTTGTTTAATGTTTAAAAATGCTGGCAAACAAGCAAAAAAAAAAATTTTTAATTCTAGACAAAGCACCAGAAATATTGAACTAATATGAGCTTGTATAATAGAAAAAACTAGAGATTAATTTTAGTCTTCTATATTGAAACCAATACCCCACAAATAAATGGATTCAACTGTATTCTCTTCCAAGGGAAACTTCTGAGGTTTGGCACTGATATAACAGCCAGCTAATGATTTTACTGCACTATATTCTCTCAGAACAGGCACTGATTAATTTCCCCAGATGGTTTATATCAGAGTAAGAGAAAGGAGAGAGAGAGACAGAAGAGCAGAAACTTTTTATGCTCTTTAGTTGCTTTTGGAGGATTGCACAATAGTTAGAGAGAAAATAAAGTTTAAAATGAAAACATTACATTTTTTTCAGTGTGATCAGGGAGTTAGTTTGTAGAATGAATTTAAAGTTGTGAAACATTCCTGTACTGGAGACATACATTTTGTTTTTTCATGATTATTTCATGTAGAATAATTCAGGACCATGAAAACATGCAGTCTTTTAATCAAATAAAAACATTTAAAGAGAATCTGGCAGTTCTTTGCAGAGAGAGACCTTTTAGATAAACATACAAATATGACAGATCTTAGCAATTAAATAAATGATCAAGAAAACTTGCTGTTCATTAAGTCACAGATTGAATACATGCTCTCACATATCAGTGAGTCATGTATTTGGAAGAACAACAAAATTCATTCAACTCCAGTATGTCAAGTCATCTACCTCCAAAAGTAATGTATCATGAAGCAATATTTACCATTAGAGATCCTAAAGCCACTCAAAAATGTTGCTATTGATATTTTTGGACAGACATATTTCATTTACCTGTTATTTTTTATTTTTTATTTTTATTATTCTACACAATGTATACTTACTGATCTGTTCTCACTGTAGTGTGTCTTCAAATGTCAGCAATTTAAGGAATTTAAGTCTCACTCACATTAAAGCAAAACATAGTGATGCCTGATAAAATAATCAATACAACTTCTCTGATTCAAGGACTCCATCTAGTGAAGAACTCCAGAAGCAAATATTCTCAAAATATGTCCACATTATGGAGCTCATACAATATAAAGAAAAATGTTTAAAATAATTGTATTTCTGCTTTGGGGGCACGGTGGCTTAGTGGTTAGCACGTTTGCCTCACACCTCCAGGGTTGGGGGTTCGATTCCCGCCTCCGCCTTGTGTGTGTGGAGTTTGCTTGTTCTCCCTGTGCCTCTGGGGTTTCCTCCGGGTACTCCGGTTTCCTCCCCCGGTCCAAAGACATGCATGGTAGGTTGATTGGCATCTCTGGAAAAATTGTTCGTAGTGTGTGAGTGAATGAGAGTGTGTGTGTGCCCTGCGATGGGTTGGCACACCGTCCAGGGTGTATTCTGCCTTGATGCCCAATGATGCCTGAAATAGGCACAGACTCCCCGTGACCCAAGAAGTTCGGATAAGCGGTAGAAAATGAGTGAGTGAATGAATGATTTCTGCTTTGTGCGTAGGTATGTGTATATAATAACACCACCAAAATCAACAGTTTATTTCAAAGAATTTTTATTATAGCTGATTATTGAGATGTCTCCAAATACAGAAAGAATCGCTGAATCATATGTCTTATTAGTTTTAGGAATCTACAAACACTAATCACAAGACAAGCAGGAAAATTATAACCATTACAGTCAAGATATCTAATACATTCTAATAATAGAGCAATACAAGAAAGTGCAATAAACAATGGTTTACAAGAAAAAAATAAGGTAATTAATATGTCTAGATTGTTTATATCAGAGTAGAAGAACCGAGTGAAAGAGATAGACGAACAAAGGAGAATTCTTTTGCATTTGAACACAAGGCTGGATAGAATATAGGGTTTCAAAATAACAACACAATAAAAGAAGTAATCATACAACAAAAAGGATCAAGCACATGTTGCAATATATAGTAAATAACACAGACCAAGTGTCAGGTATTATTAGAAAAATAATTTGTTTTGAAGATATTGCAGGAATAACTGCAATATTGTTGGGTAAATACTCTTCATCTGCTCATCTTCTGCTTGTAAGATATGAAACCAAGCTACTTATATGCCTGAGAGGGAAATAATTTTTTTTTTATAAATATAATCATATTAAGTTTAATTTAAAAAGCATAATGGATATAATCAAAATAAGAATCATATCATCCGAAGAAAAGGTTTATAGCTACTTGACAAGTCAGACATACCCAGGTTTGTTCTGATTGTTTTTATAATGTCGTTGGAGCATTTACATTACGATCTGAGCTGCTCATTGCAGAGTCCATTCCTGTTAAAACAAATTTAATGAGCAATATCTTTTCACATGTCAAACATTCAAATAATATTTAATTATAATCCAGCTTTTATGTAAAAATACCTTTTTGTTGATCAGAATCCGGAGATTCTTGTCCTTTTGTGTAAAATTCTTTATTATTTTGTTCATACATGTTGTTAATCTTCTTCAGGAGTTCATTCACTTGAATCTCATTCCTGATGTCTCTGTTATTGAGCACATGAAATCTGTTTTCATGTATTTTCACTAATTCACTAAGTTGCTGATTCTCCTGAATGAAGATTTCAATTGGTTTACCCTCCAAATTATCTGCTCCAGTGAAGAGAATCATTGTGTGTTTTTTGGCATTTTCTCCAAGACAATCTTGTACATGTTTCATGGCTGTATCTGCCGCTGGAGTGAATCGCCCAATGTTGAGCACTATAATAATGACATGAGGTCCAGGACAGCAGTCAGACAGTGATTTTGAGATGGCCATCTGGATTTGTTCCACATTATCATCAAAACCAGGAGATTTTACCAGCTTAAGACTCAGTCCAGAGCTACTACATGTATAAATTGGACCTCCTCCGATTTCACTTTGTAAACATGTAAGGAGAGTTTTGATGCTTGAGATCTTTCCCACTCCGTTCCTTCCAAGGAATAAAACTCTGATTTGGTTTTCATACATACATGTCTCTACGCCTGCTGTGTTTCTTGATCTCTTGCAGGTAGTCACTGCATCTTCTTGTTGGTCACCATAAGAGGAAACAACAGAAAGGTTTTCTTCTTCATTGTTTGTCTGGGAAATTGTGTTCCTCATTTCTGTACTTTTTAAATCCTTTAGCAGCATTTCCACTGCATCATCCGGTCTGTTATCTCTATTGTTCCAGCAGTGGTGTCTGTTCCCACATTGCATTAATAGATCACGAAACTCTTTACTTCCTTCAACGATAAAGTCCTTAAAAGATTTACCCTCAAGGTCATCACTGCGTGTAAACAGGATTGTAGTATGATCCATAAAGGAGGGTCCAAGCACACTTTTAAGTCCATAGATTTTACGAATTTCCTCTTCAGTTTCCATAGAGCCAACTCGTATGACCAGGAGAAAAGAATAAGGTCCTTGGAGATTCTGTATAGCCTGTTTTATTTGCAACATAACCTCATTTTCAGTGAGATCAGTGCAGTCCCAGCCTGGAGTATCCATTACTTTAACCTGCCAGCCTTTGTTTATATCTTCAATTAAATGGCATTCACACGTCACCGACTTTGCAGATGCTTGTGATGACAGCAGTTTTTTCCCCAAAATGGTGTTTCCAGAGCAGCTCTTACCAGAGCCAGATGCACCAATTAAAACAATCTGCACTTTATCAGTAAATAAATCTTGTTCATTTGAAGACATTTCAGCACAGTAATTGAAAAAAATCACAGCGATATGAAAGGTTCCTGGGAAAAATATGAGGAAGAGTTTACATATTCAAAATAGATTTAAATTTAACAATACTTAACGAAAAAACATTTAATATATTTTTTTTTACTTCAAAATCTAAACCACATTTGAGCAATATAAGCTCACTAAAAATGGCAAAGGTTGGATGGTGTAAAATAAACAGTGGGTTACTCCAGTGTGTTCTGTAATATAATCTGTGTAATGCTGGGGAAGTTCAGAATATGCTTTTATCGGGTAGCTCAAGCTAAGAATGTTTACATTTGTTGAATGTGAAAGAATTTCATTCTTCTACATTAAAACTAGTTGTACCATACAGAAACAGTACATATTCATGATCACAAGATATAATACCATCTAAAAATAAAACTCACCTTTGTGAAGTCAACACAGATGTAGACACATAAGTAAAGGCATTCTAAGGTTGAGGCTATATAAAGCTCTGCAGAGCCCCTCCTCACAAGCTTAGTTATCCAATTAAAATGGAGTGTTAGACAGGAGGAGGAGATAACAGTTCAATAACAGACCATGAAACTTTATAAAATGGCTGTGAAAATAAGGTTTTCCAAACTAGCACTAAAGACTAAAAGAAGACACCAACAACCGCATCAGTACTACATCAACCATGGCTGTTATTCGTAAGTTTTAAATGTCAAGGTTCAACACTTTTACAAATGTAGCATTTACAAACTGCACAAATTTAACTACCATACATCTGACTAATAATATGATACATATAACATTCACATGCTGTATTTAATGATAATCAGACATTTAACATCCATTGCATCAAACTTTGCTCTTGGTATTTAGATGCAAATGTACTGTATATGTCATGTTATGCTTATATGCTCAGGGTTTATTAAAATCTAGTTGATTTTGTTTGTATGTTTGTTTGTTTGCTTGCCTGATTGTTTAAGAATACATTGATTAATGTGCATTTTTACATGTTTCATTTTTGCCAAACCTACTAGTAATTTTTAAAATATATAATTTTATGATTTTTTTCCAAATCATTAATATAGCTGAATCTGCCATAGTATGCAAATGCTTCATTTCAAATATATATATATATATATATATATATATATATATATATATATATATATATATATATATATATATATATATATATATATTTTTTTTTTTTAAATAAATAAATAAAAATTCTGTCAAAAACTGTGTTGTTTTATTTTATAGAGAGAAATCCACTGCGCTTGGTCCTCCTGGGCAAGACAGGGGTTGGCAAAAGTGCCGCAGGAAACACCATTCTGGGTAAGAAGGCATTTGTGTCTGCCGTTAGAGCCACATCTGTTACAAAGGAATGCACAGCTCAAACAGCAGTGATCAACCTACAACCTATTACAGTGATTGACACACCTGGCTTATACGACACATCAATTCCTAATGACAGTATTGTGGAAGAAATTATAAAAGGCTTGTGGCTGAGCGCGCCTGGTCCTCATGCATTTCTTCTTCTGCTTGATGTGAGGCGTCACACTGAAGAAGAAAGAAACACTGTCAAGATATTTAAAGAAATCTTTGGTGATGATGTGTGCAAGTATGTGATTATACTGTTCACTCATGGAGATGATCTTGAGTTTGATGATAAAAGCATCGAGGACTACATCACAGAAGCTGGATCTGACCTTCAGGAGCTGATAAGATCGTGTGGAAATAGATATCATGTTTTTAACAACAGGTCAAAAGACCACACACAGGTGCTGAAATTCATGCACATACTTAAAAAGATGCTGGAAGAAAACAATCATTGTTACTATAACTATGAACTGTTTAAAACTGCAGAGGCTCTGAAAGAGGCAAAAGCAACTGAAAAAGACTGGGAAAAGAGATTAAGAGAATTGGAGAATCAAGTGCGGGATCTGCAAAGTAAAAGCAAACTATGCATTATAATCTAGTGGAGAACATACAGTATGATGTTTTTTTGACAAGACAAAAGCAGAGAATATAAAAGAGATTGTTAGCACATGAATTTTATTTTTTAATGTGTGAAGTAGCTTATTTCTGTATACAATGACAAACTTTTTGTTGAGAATTTCTTATAAGGGAATTTTTATGGGGATCTTTCTGTCTGAATGTATTTGTGTCAACTGCTCCTTTAATTACTGATAATGTTTTTTCTGCTTCAGTAATACTTAGTAAAACATGGTTATAAAATTCAGATCAGATTATAGGTAGACAGGAAAACCTATTTGTATTGAAACTATTTACTAGCCCGAGGACAATCGTTGGTCTAATACTGCTATTTTTGGTGGAAAATGTATGTCATGTAGTATAATGTATACTGTAATGTGGTACAATTTACATATATAAGAGGTGTTTTAGTGTGTCTAGAAAAAAATGTCAGCTGTTTCAAGTGACAGAGCAATATGCAGAGAGTACTATGGGGTATGTATAATTGTCTGGGGAAATTCTGATTTTATTACAAATGCTGTTTATTTATATAATGTCATCACTGTCAATGTTTATTTTTAAATAAAGTCAAACACATTTATTGTATCTAATTGTGCTGTTTTTTCACAATCTTCTGCAATGTTTTTTGCCTGTTGCATGCCACGGCATGCAATCGCTTGCCCATTACCGATCACTGAGAGTGGGAACCACATTGCATGGCACCACCCCAGAATAGCATCCAAAAAATTCAGGAACAATAAAAGAGAGACACTGGCTCCAGATTGCATAAATAGAGACTGGCACCAGATTGTACAAATAATTAATTTAAAATCACACAACAAACATTTCAGAGTAGCTTCTGGAGGGTTTGCCTTCATTGATGAAAAGAAATCATCTTCATCAGACATTTCACATCTCTGGGACTCTTGGATTGGGAATGTTCTCAGTTATTTCCGGATATAGTCTAACCGTATAATAATAAAATGAAAATTTACAGCATGCTATGTTTTGGAATTGTGTTAATTCTAATATACATCCAATATACAGACAAAAACGTTATTGTAATGATGAGTCGTAAGACTGAGGATCCATTTGCAGCTTTAATAGATAATCTCGGAAACAACAGGCAGAGTTCAGTACCGGTAAACACGACAGTGTGGGTAAGGCAAAAACGTAGTCAGAACAACAGGCAAAAGGTCAGGGCAGGCAGAAATCAGTCGTGAGGCAAAATACAGAAACAGATCAAAAACCAGAAACAGGAATAATCAGACAACGCTCAGAATGATAGCCGTAGCAAATCAAGACTTCGCAATGGGATCAAGTTCGTTTGCTTATTTAAGTGCGCCAGCTGATAGAGAACAGCTGGTGCACTGATTAGGCTGAGCGGGGTGTAGTGGGAAGTGTAGTCCGGGAGCGCTTAGTACTCCGGAGACGATTCTCTACGTTGTGGGTGCGGAGGTGAGGCAGGTGTGCTGATCATGACAGAGCCCCCCCCCTGCGAGCGGCTCCTGACGCGAGGACGTGTGCGACGTCGAGGTCTACCACGAGACCGGGGAGCGGGCCTGTCTGGGTGGCGTAGGTGGAAGTCAGTGGTGAGTGAAGGGTCCAGGATGTCCCCTGCCTTGACCCAGGAGCGTTCTTCCGGGCCGTACCCCACCCAGTCGGCTAGGTATTCCAGGCGGCCCCGTCGGCGCCTGGAGTCCAGCAATTCGTGGACCTGGTATGCCTCTCCCTCGTCGACCAAGAGGGGTGCTGGTGGTTCGGCGGAGGTTTCTGGGTCTCTCGGTGGTCTCCCCGCGGGTTTCAGCAGTGAGGCGTGAAAGGTGGGAGATACGCGGTATGACGGGGGTAGTGCCAGGCGGTAGGAGACTGGATTAATCCGTCTGATGATTCGGAATGGGCCCACAAACCGTGGGCTGAGCTTACGACAGGGCAGACGGAGGCGGAGGTCGCGGGTGGACAGCCAGACCCACTGTCCGGGTTGGTAGTCAGGGTGCTCACGGCGGCGTCTGTCGGCCTGTGTCTTTTGCCTGCGAATGGCTCGCCGTAGCTGCCGGTGCGCCGCGCTCCACGTGTCCCCGCTGCGACGAAACCACTCGTCAACGGCCGGTAAGTCCGAGGGTGTGTCGGACCAGGGGAACAAAGGAGGTTGAAATCCCAGGACGCACTGGAATGGGGTTAGACCCGTGGCGGGTTTGAGGAGAGAATTCTGAGCATACTCAGCCCACATCAAGTATGTGCTCCAGTTGGTCTGGTTATCGTGGCAGTAGGAGCGTAGGAACCGGACGAGATCTTGGTTCAACCGTTCCGTCTGTCCGTTGGCTTGCGGGTGGTACCCCGAGGTGAGGCAGATGTTCACGTTGAGCTGTTTGAAGAATGCCGCCCAGACTCGTGAGGTGAACTGGGGACCGCGGTCGGACACGATATCCTCAGGCAGGCCATAGTACCGGAAGACAAAGTTGCACAATGCCTCCGCGGTCTCGAAGGCTGTGGGAAGTTTCGGCATGGGGATCAGACGGCAGGCTTTGGAGAATCGGTCGATCACGGTGAGGATAACCGTGTGGTTGTTGGAACGGGGAAGGTCGGTGACAAAGTCAATTGCAATGTGGGACCAGGGGCGTTGAGGCGTGGGCAGAGGAAGCAGTAAGCCCGCGGGGAGCTGATGAGAGGGCTTAGAGGTATTGCAGATTGTACAGGCTCGGACGAATTCGCGCATGTCTGTGGCTAGAGTCGGCCACCAAAACTGGTTCTGATCCAGGTGTAGGGTGCCTGTGACGCCGGGATGGCCGGCGCTGGGGTTGGAGTGTAGGAGCTCCAGGAGGTTCGTGCGCCAGTTCTCGGGCACATAGGTCCGGGATGGAGGGCAATTGGCAGGTGGTGGTGTGTGGGCGTTGGCCTGGGTTATTTCCGTCATGATGTCCCACTGGATGGGCGCGAGGATGTGGGCTTCGGAGATGATGGGTTCAGGGCTTGTGTCCGGGCCGGGTTCACGGAACATGCGGGACAGGGCATCGGCCTTGATATTCTTGGTCCCCGGCCTGTAGGTCACCGTGAATCTGAACCTCGTGAAGAACATGGCCCACCTCGATTGACGGGGATTCAGGCGTTTGGCGGCGCGAAGGTATTCCAAGTTCCGGTGGTCGGTGAGCACGGTGAACGGGTGTACCGCGCCCTCTAGCCAGTGCCGCCACTCCTCGAATGCTACCTTCATGGCTAGCAGCTCTCGGTCCCCCACGTCGTAGTTGCGTTCCGTCGGAGATAGCTTGCGAGAGAAGTATGCACACGGGAACATCTTGTTGGCCGGGCCCTCGGCTGAGATGACGTAGCCTAGGAAGGTCGTGGAGGTCTGGTGGAATTCGCATTTTTCGGCCTTGGCGTACATACGGTGTTGGATGAGACGTTTAAGGAATGCCCGCACGTGCTGGGTGTGTTCCTCCATGGTCTCTGAATATATAAGGATGTCATCGATGTATACGACCACCCAGCGGTCCAGCATGTCGCGGAACACGTAATTAATGAATGACTGGAACACCGCGGGACTGTTCGAAAGGCCGAACGGCATGACTAAATATTCATAATGGCCTGATTGGGTCGAAAAGGCGGTCTTCCATTCATCCCCCTCTCTGATCCGGATGAGGTTGTAAGCGCTGCGTAAGTCCAATTTCGTGAAGTATCGGGCCTGGCGGAGCTGTTCGAGAGCCGACGGCACGAGGGGAAGAGGATACCGGAACTTGACTGTCATGTCGTTCAGAGCCCGGTAGTCAATGCATGGGCGAAGGCCTCCATCTTTTTTCTTCACGAAGAAGAACCCGGAGGATGCCGGGGAGACAGAGGGTCGGATGAAGCCCTTCTGGAGCTCCTCCTCGATGTAGGTTTTCATGGCTGCCGTCTCTGGTTGCGACAGCGGGAAGATTCTCCCTCTGGGTGGAGTGGATCCAGGCAGAAGTTCTATGGCGCAGTCACTGGGCCGGTGCGGTGGCAGTTCGGTGGCCCGAGTCTTGCTGAAGGCCGCCGAAAGGTCTTGGTATTCCGCTGGGAGATTAGAGGTGGTGGAAGTGGAGCATACAGAGAGCGTGGTGTTGGGTCGTGGGGTTTTCGGAGGCAGTGGCTGGTGTCGGTGGCATGCTTCGCCCCAGCTTGAGATGTGCAGGTCTCTCCAGGAGATGACGGGGTTGTGAAGTTGGAGCCAGGGGAAGCCTAGGATGAGGGTGTGACGCGGGGAGCGGATGATGTGGAAAGGCAGGTATTCTTGATGGTGAGGGCCCACCTGCAGCCGGAGACGCCTGGAGATGTGCGTGATGTGGCCCTCACTGAGCGGCCTGCCGTCTACCGCCTCCACTGCCAAAGGAAAAGCACATGGGGTCACTGGCACGTTATAGGCTTGCGCAAACTCCCTTGACATGAAATTGCCCGCGGCGCCGGAGTCGATTAGAGCAGACAGATTAATCATTTTCCCCCGTATTTCAACTTGTACTTGTACTACCGCGCAGTTCGAAGATTGAGGAATGAGCGGGTCAGGAATCACCGATGTGTTCCGTCTGCCGGGCGGCTTGTTGGGGCAGGCGGCCAGTCTGTGACCGGCTTCTCCGCAGTAGAGGCAGAGTTGGAAGCGGAAGCGTCTTGCTCTCTCCTCAGGCGTGAGGTGCGTGGCGTCGAGCTGCATGGACTCGGGGTCCGCCGGTCGGGCTGTGCGAAGTGTCTCGTGCGCGTGTCGGGCGGTGTGCGTAGGAGGTCGACGTGTCCGCATCAAATTGTCAATGCGGATGGACAGGTCAATGAACTCCGTCAAATCTCTCCCTTCATCACGGCAGGCGAGCTCGGCTTGTAGATCCGGATGCAGCCCTTTGCGGTAGATCACCTTTAGGGGTCGCTCCTCCCAACCTGTCTCGGCGGCGAGCGTACGGAATGTCAGCGCGTACTCAGCGGCGGGACGGTCGCCCTGAGATACGGCCAACAAACGCTCCTCTGCGCTCTCACCCGTGGCGGAGTGCTCGAAGACGGCGCGGAATTGGGAGAGGAAGTGTTCAAACGTGGGGAAGGCGGAGCCATCCTCTTGCCAAACCGCCGTGGCCCACTCCAGCGCTTTCCCGGTGAGGAGCGTGCACACAAACGCTACGCGGCTAGCGGCGGTCGGATACAGGGACGGTTGTTGCGCCACAAAGAGCTGGCATTGCATTAAGAAACCTCCGCATTTTCCAGGATCTCCGTTAAACTTTTCCGGAAACGCGAGCCGCGGGCTGGTGACAGCTGGGGTCGCGATTGGATCGGTCGGCGGACGGGGCGCCGGTGCCGGAGGGTTCGGAGCCGCAGCGGAGCCTCGCAGACCTTGTAACGCCGCAGCGAGCTCTCCGATGAGCGAGGTAAGTCGCGTTAGTTGTTGGTGGTGTCCGGCGAGCTGCTGGGCTTGAGCGGAGAGCTGGGTGGCAAGCTGAGAGACGGCTGCTGGATCGCTTGGTGGCGAAGTCTTCTGTAATGATGAGTCGTAAGACTGAGGATCCATTTGCAGCTTTAATAGATAATCTCGGAAACAACAGGCAGAGTTCAGTACCGGTAAACACGACAGTGTGGGTAAGGCAAAAACGTAGTCAGAACAACAGGCAAAAGGTCAGGGCAGGCAGAAATCAGTCGTGAGGCAAAATACAGAAACAGATCAAAAACCAGAAACAGGAATAATCAGACAACGCTCAGAATGATAGCCGTAGCAAATCAAGACTTCGCAATGGGATCCAGTTCGTTTGCTTATTTAAGTGCGCCAGCTGATAGAGAACAGCTGGTGCACTGATTAGGCTGAGCGGGGTGTAGTGGGAAGTGTAGTCCGGGAGCGCTTAGTACTCCGGAGACGATTCTCTCCGTTGTGGGTGCGGAGGTGAGGCAGGTGTGCTGATCATGACAGTTATAGCTGCTGTAAGCTTATCTATAATTCTGTCTTTTTAAAACACATTTCATGTACAGTATGTACAAGTTTGAAAAACAGATTGAGAATCTCATTGGTGTTCAGATGATACCTATTACTGCCACATAAAATGTATTAGAAAAAAAACATAATACATACAAAAGTAACATGCAAAAGAAACATACAAAAGAAACATACAAAAAACATACAAAAGTAGCCTGAAAATATTTGTTTTGTTATTCAAAGAATAAGGATCAATTCCCCCTAATTTAATTCCAACTTACTCATTTAACTGCGTTTTTAGAGGGAATGTTAAAAAGAATATGATGTGTTGTATGGTTATTGTACTTGTTTCAATGATTTGGGTGTCAGATGCCTATGAAGTTTTGAATCTTGCAAAATATTGGCTGCTGCAATTAGTTCAGGCTCTTTCATCATCATCATCTCTTTTCAAGGCCTTCTTGTAATGCTTGCAGCAGTGGTAAACATACTGTAATTTTCTAGTTGCCTCCATTCTCTGCAGCTTGGCGCTTAGCTGGTACACAGTCGGGAGTATACATCCCATGTGGGCGTTGTTTTCAGGCTATAGGATGGTGAGTGCTGATGTTACAGGCTTCATCACTGCTACATATTAGCCAGAGAGGCAATCTCAGCTGGGTTCAACCTAAAAGATATTTTTTAAGGCAAACCGATATTTAGTAATAATTTTAATTATTAACCAAGGCAAAATATTCAGTAAAAAAAATACAGAGAGCACTTACATGTTTAATTTGAATGCTCTACACACATTCCGAATTGCCTCCTCACATTGGTCTTTCATTATACGGACCACCCTTTTGATAGCCAGGTATAGCAAACACCATCGGGTTTGGTTTGGTCTTATAAATTGCAGGGAGCACTCAGCATCCACTACCTCAGCAGCTGTTGAAGATCTTGCAGATTTATTCCACGAAGCATGGCAATTGGAAAAAGCAGAGCCTGATAGCTTCCTGTAGGTTGCACTCTGGGTTTCAGTCACAGAAGCATCTGCTTTTGCCACCAGATTCAACTGGTGACATGCACATTGCTGGTGTTTTGAAAGGTGATATTCTAAACCTGTATCAGCTTCCAAAATGGAGTACATGTCCTGGTACTCTGCTTCCTCTTCATGTTCAGTGTCATCATCAGTTTCATGGTCAGCTGGTGTCTCTTCCTGCACCCCAAACACTCTGAAGGCCTTCAAAAAATTAGACCCACTGTCTATGGTTGTTCTTACAATCTTATCACGGATGTGATATTGTCTGTGGATGTCATCAAGGGAAGAATATCAAAAGTATGGCGGCCTCTGAGACGTTTGCAAGCTAAAGAGACAGATTTCCGCTCTAGTGTTTCCGATCTTCAATCCAGTGACCAGTGACCCCAATGTAGCTCCTCACACTCCAACACTCCACTTTATGGTTTTTTGACATGCATAACTGCTTCTCGAATTCTCAAACGCACAGTTGGTCTTGACAACACAGTTGCACCAGGCTGAAGAGTGTTAATCAGGGTCTTGAAGGCTTATAACGCCTTCACAAATAAAGTTGATCACCAGCTTATCTACTGTGGACTGAGGCACTTGTTTGGCTCCTCCTAATATCATCTGAATTCTGCATTGCTTGCATGAATTATTGGAACATGGAGTCTCCTTTCTCTTCCTTCGTTGAGCAATGCAGATTTCATAATCTTTATTTTTTTGTGAGTGCTTTCTCTGTAATGGCACATATGATAACTTGTCAATGCTATGAATTTTTTTATACTTAAATCATTTTTCTGTAAAGATAATGATTTACAGGGTAATCGTATCCCTCATTTAAAATCTAGCTTACATGTTCATTCTATTGCTCTGACTAATAAGCTTGTTTAACCAGACATATACAATGTTCATTCCATTTTGCACTGTGCAGCCCTTAACCATGTTTTTTTGTTGTAAAAGTGTAGTAACCATGTTTTTTGGTGTATAGTTTGCTATTAACAAAACCATACTCCCGTCCAAGCTGTTTCGTGTTGAGGTTTTTTTTAACAAACCGACCATCGAAAATACCCTCACTAATTGTTTTTTTCATTGGTTGTTGCGTTAAATCTTATCCAGATAGTGCTATTTTCTGATTAGCTATTGTGTAGCCTCTTTTTTTTGATTGGCTGATAAGTGTCAGGCTCGACTAAGAACTGAGACGTGCTTGATTCCTGCCCGGTTCCATAGAGACAGCGGTGTGGACTGATACATTTTGGGCGCTGCGGCATATTAAATATATGATAAATATTTTAAAAAATTCTGGGTGAGAAATACAATGTGTGGCGGGAGAGCGTGAGAAAAGAACCAAATGAGTGACTGTCACTCTCAATGCGTGACACTTGACAGCCCTGTAACTGCCATATACTGTATGCTACTGCAAGATTGCAGAGGATCAGACGCTGTACCTAGACAGCTGGAAGAAGATTTCAACTGACTAACTAAGAAGATTTATGTAATAATATGTTTTATTTATCAGAAGTTCAAGAGAACTCTGATCACTTTTATTTACATATTTATTTATACATTTATATATATATCCATTTTCTATATTTAAAATATATTTAAATGTTGAATGTGGCTAGAAGAAAATAGAACATGCTGTTCCATATAACCACAGGATGTTGTAAGCCTGGCTGATGTATATCTCTGATGTGCAAGATACGACGCGCTGCATAGCACTGCAGCGGCACATGCCCTGTATGTACAAGGGAGATTTAAGTAGGTCAAACACAAAATGACATGTAACCAAATGCTTTGCTAATAGACACTGGTGCCTATCTCTCTCCTGTAAGAGCCTGTTCATTGTCCTGGACGGTGCCAGGCAAATGCAAGGAAAGTCCAGGGCAGATGTGTCACAAGTGCCCAGCTTTAAAAAGAGTATAAAAAAAAAACAGTTAAGAAAGTAAAAGAGAAAGAGGCATAGAGAAGCTAAACGCAACAAGAAAGAGGAACAGAAGCAACTTCTGTTTGAAAATAAACTTCATGAAAATAGAAAATTTGGTTACAGAAATGAAACAATTGAATATGAATTAAATACAGTTATAATTCCAATTGCCATAAATGCTACTGCAAGACTGCAGAGGATCAGACGCTGTACCTAGACAGCTGGAAGAAGATTTCAACTGACTAACTAAGAAGATTTATGTAATAATATGTTTTATTTATCAGAAGTTCAAGAGAACTCTGATCGCTTTTATTTACATATTTATTTATACATTTATATATATATCCATTTTCTATATTTAAAATATATATTTAAATGTTGAATGTGGCTAGAAGAAAATAGAACATGCTGTTCCATATAACCACAGGATGTTGTAAGCCTGGCTGATGTATATCTCTGATGTGCAAGATACGACGCGCTGCATAGCACTGCAGCGGCACATGCCCTGTATGTACAAGGGAGATTTAAGTAGGTCAAACACAAAATGACATGTAACCAAATGCTTTGCTAATAGACACTGGTGCCTATCTCTCTCCTGTAAGAGCCTGTTCATTGTCCTGGACGGTGCCAGGCAAATGCAAGGAAAGTCCAGGGCAGATGTGTCACAAGTGCCCAGCTTTAAAAAGAGTATAAAAAAAAAACAGTTAAGAAAGTAAAAGAGAAAGAGGCATAGAGAAGCTAAACGCAACAAGAAAGAGGAACAGAAGCAACTTCTGTTTGAAAATAAACTTCATGAAAATAGAAAATTTGGTTACAGAAATGAAACAATTGAATATGAATTAAATACAGTTATAATTCCAATTGCCATAAATGCTACTGCAAGACTGCAGAGGATCAGACGCTGTACCTAGACAGCTGGAAGAAGATTTCAACTGACTAACTAAGAAGATTTATGTAATAATATGTTTTATTTATCAGAAGTTCAAGAGAACTCTGATCGCTTTTATTTACATATTTATTTATACATTTATATATATATATCCCTTTTCTATATTTAAAATATATATTTAAATGTTGAATGTGGCTAGAAGAAAATAGAACATGCTGTTCCATATAACCACAGGATGTTGTAAGCCTGGCTGATGTATATCTCTGATGTGCAAGATACGACGCGCTGCATAGCACTGCAGCGGCACATGCCCTGTATGTACAAGGGAGATTTAAGTAGGTCAAACACAAAATGACATGTAACCAAATGCTTTGCTAATAGACACTGGTGCCTATCTCTCTCCTGTAAGAGCCTGTTCATTGTCCTGGACGGTGCCAGGCAAATGCAAGGAAAGTCCAGGGCAGATGTGTCACAAGTGCCCAGCTTTAAAAAGAGTATAAAAAAAAAAAACAATTAAGAAAGTAAAAGAGAAAGAGGCATAGAGAAGCTAAACGCAACAAGAAAGAGGAACAGAAGCAACTTCTGTTTGAAAATAAACTTCATGAAAATAGAAAATTTGGTTACAGAAATGAAACAATTGAATATGAATTAAATACAGTTATAATTCCAATTGCCATAAATGCTACTGCAAGACTGCAGAGGATCAGACGATGTACCTTGACAGCTGGAAGAAGACTCCAACTGACTAAGAACATTTAAGTGAAGATAAGTTTTATTTTTTAGAGAAGAGAACTCTCTCATTGCTTTTATTTTGATTTATATGTATCCTTTTAATATAATAAAATGTATTGTCAGAAGCAAGAATGTTAATATCTTTGAAATAGTTATGTCACCCTATATATTTAAAGGGCAATTTAGAAATGACTCATTTAATGCTCCTTGATGCACAAGGTTTTGAAACTACAGTATAAGGATATGACTTCCTGGCACAAGTCACATAGCGTGCCTTGAAAGGTTGAAAAAAGGTCAACCACAATTTTTTCACACACATTGCGTGCACCACGCCATGCCTTGGAAATTGTTGGGAAAAGAGTACAGTATATAAGCTTTCCTGCTTGTAGCTCTCACCCACCTGGACAAGAAAGACACTTATGTATGAATGCTGTTAATAGATGTTAGTTTAGCATGCAACACAATCATCCCTCAGCAGCTGATTAAGAAGCTGAGCCTTCTGGGATTGAACACCTCCCTATGCATCTGGATCCTGCACTTCCTGACCTGAAGGAATTAGCACAACATGGACATGTGGCATATCAAAACACTCAGTCCAAGGAGGGGAATTGCGTCACAGGTTTTTGGATGACGTCACATGCTCCACTTGCCTCCAAATGTTTGGCACCCTAGCGCTCCACTAGATTTCACAAGTTTTATGTCCACTTGCCTCCAAAAAGCACCGGCCTTTTCGAAAACTTGCCTCGTCAAAGCCAAAATCAAAGTTTGTTGCGACAAACTTTACAAATTTAGTTTCTTATTCTTATTCTTATTATCTCATCTTCAACTGGGCCATTCTAAAACATATAGTGTCATGGGTTTGAACCACTCCTGCACTCCTGTATAGGTTTGACAGTATATTTACAGTTGTTGTCTTGTTAGAAGGTGCACCTTTGCCCCACTGTCTTACTGTCAAGTCTCTTGCAGCCTGGAATGAAACTTAATTTATGTCCAGTTTTCAAGTCTGTACTGAAAGGGAGTGTATTGTCGGTACTTCATATTATAAGTTAATAATTTATGTATATTAAACATTTTCCAATGAAAGATGCTGTCGTAACTCAGAGCCGGTCTCCAAGACGACACATCGCAGGGTGATCTCCACACTTAGACTTTTTGGTTACTAAAGACTGTTTTAGTTAAACTTAACTGTTAACTCTATAATTACTACAAAAATACTGAGAAAACTCCTCAGACCTAGATGAGAATGACTTCTTTATTGTGGTCAATCAGCCAACAAATTATAAGAGAAATTGCCAAATTAAAAGTAACAAAGTTGCCAAATTAAAAAGTAACAAAGTTGCCAAATTAAAAGTAACAAATGAAAACCCCAAAAAAGAGCATGTCATGCAAAATCAATCAAGAAAAACAAGAACTCTCACGACGTCCTTGCAAAAATAAAAACACCCACCTTGACCCGCGGACACGCCCGCGCACGCGCACGCGCCCCCACGCACCCACACGCACACACATCTTCACTCCCGAAGAGAGAGACCGGAGCCTCAGATATCTTCTCAATATATACCCTGGCGCTCCTAGGAGCCCAGGTGCCATATCACCTTATTTACCGGCATTACCTCCTATGTTTTCTAAATACACTGACCCAATTTCCCCTTATTTCCCATTACCTTTCACCCATATGCCCATTTATGGATTTTCCTCCCCTTATTTTTCATGACCTCAGACTAAACACCTGGGCCTTCTTCAGTCTGCACAACAAGTTTATGAGCACCACATGCCCATTTATGGATTTTCCTCCTCTTATTTTTCATGACCTAGGTCTGTGAACCAATGTTTTTTTTTTTTACATTCTACATAACAAGTTATCGCTATGAGATAAGGTCTGAGAACCATGGTCTTCTTCATTTTCCATAACAATTTATGAGCTAAGGTCTGGGAACCATGGTCTTTTCCATTCTACATAACAAGTTTGCAGTTGTTATTACAAATGTGTTCAGACTGACTAGGCCTGACAGCCCCGAATCTGGTTACAATAAACATCTTTGGCCTACAACATCGCCTACATATGTCTTATGACAGCAATTGTAATATTTTGCAAGGCCTAATACTTTACTTTGGTTATAGTATTGTAATGAATAATATTTTAATTATTTCTACTAAGATTTTTTACAACATTCTCCCCCTGTGAGACTGTAAAGTCTCACCAAACTTATGTTGCAGTGTTCTGGACTACCTTGTCATTTCCACTAACCCATATATCTATCTAATCACGACGACCTCTACCCCAACTTACAACAACTTACAACATTCCCCCACAACGAAAACAAAAAAAACCCATAATACATAAAACATAAGCACAATAACATAAAACAGAATATTACTCCTCCTCAATGAAAACAAAACCCATACCCATAATACATAAAACCCAACAAAAACAATAACATAAAACAAAACATTACTCAATGACCGCAATTGACACATGCTCTTTCTCAAAAGGTGTGCCAGGAGTGAGCGAAAAACCTCTCTGGTGTCAGATTTGAGGGAAAATTCTCACTCTGCCCGCGTATATAGCGCGACAGTGAAAGCAGTGTCACCAGGGTCACCGAAACATACAGCATAAACATACAACATAATAAACAAACAAAAAACAGTTGCAGGGCATAAGAGAACTAGCTGTCCCTACGACCACCACCAATAGTGATTGCACTGCATGGTCTGAATCCACTGTGGCAAAGGGGGCCCAAATGTGACGGCCTGCGCGTAGGGATCTCCAAATGTCTTTGTGGCGATAAGCGTGGAAAGCTCGAGTTATGGGAACAACCACATCCGAATCACCCCCTGCCCATGAGTCCATGAAAGTGGGTGGCCCTTGCATATCCTGTAGACCTTGTTGCACATCTTTGGTGTGAGATGTCCAGAGTTTATATACACAAAAGAATAATGTACAGTACTGGCGTACGGCGGCCTGCCGTATATGGCGGGTAATAATATACGCATGTGCACGTCCCCGTCCATACGATGAGGCCACACAAAAGGAACGACGTACCTCGTATGTGTGGACCTGCAAAAACAATCCCCTGTCCAGAGAATAATCATTCTGGTGGCACGAATGAACCCACAGTCCTTCAGGGAGGACTAGATCTGCGTGTGCAAGGATAAGTGATATGGGGCGTGTGTCCTCAACCAACCTGAACCAAGTGTCAGCCGTCGGCAGGGAAGGGTATGTTAGCCAGGTGCGATGTGGTGCTACACCCAGGTCGAAGTCCCCCCAGATGAAGTCAGACAGGTGCACCTTGTTGTCCAGTTGGATGCACGTGTAGCAGTAACCGGGAGCGGCGTCGAGGCAACAAGTGACACCTCATGGGCTCGCCTCTAACCGGGCACAGGTGAGGGGTCGCTGGACTTGTCTCTGGTCACTCCGCGGGTTCGACATAGCCTGCAACAAAGCTTTACAGACAACACAGAGACAGACAATAGACCAGTAGACACAAAATACCAACACCCATTACATAAGCATATGTACAGAAAAGTTTGTGTGTAGTCAGTCTGGATTCAGTCACAATTAAGGCATTAAGACCATCACCAGTAATGTGGTGCCTCGTGTACACAACATTTATGAAAGATATACACACATAGGGGATACAAACAAACAGGGTCACACACCAATATGTTACAGTCCTGTATATGCGCAACTAGTTCCAGTCCGAATCACTATTGTTCTCGTCCAGCAGTGGGAATGAGTCTGGATCCAATTAAACCAACATACACTGATCCTCTTGACTTAATACATAGTGGAAACTTCTGGTTAGGCCGCATCTGACAGTCATATCTGTAGGGATTGGCACGGCTACCGATACTGATACGCACAGGATCTACTTATGTTGCCCATCCATTTCAGCCCATGTGTTCTGGCTGCTGAACCCAGCAGGCAAAGTGCAGGACATAAATATGTATCATTATATGGAGATTTATCACACTCGTCCACACCTCTAGTAGGCATTACATAGGGAGTTTGATTAGACCGGTCATGGCATATTACACAGGTACTGTTTGCAGCAACCTGGTGAGCGGTTTCTGTCAGCCACTGTCGATAGAGATTTCCCTCGATGCCGTCAGCTGTGGTATTGTATAAGTTAATACTGTTCACTTTAACGTAATCCTGAAGTGCCTCGTACTCCCCCCGCACCCTGGAGCGGACGGTTTTCGCATTTACTATTGCCTGAACCGCCACATTTAGCCCAGAAATCAATGCCTGCCTGACGAAACTGGAAGCCAGGACTCCAGGCAGGGACGTAGACATAGACTTCATATGTTTCAAGGAATAACGTTTTCTGCAATGAGGATGGATAAACTGAGTCCACGTGGAGACTGTAATACCTTAAGGCATGGATTAACTTACAATGTCCGCCGGCGTCACCTCTGGCAGGTTGGCCATTGACAACAATGCTGGTTGTTGGATCTTGGGTCGCTTCCCCTGGTCGCTTAATTCGAATCTCTAGGGTCAGGGTGTAATGAGACGATGACTGGTTTTTCGCCCACTGTATCGGGTCTGATACTACTGCCGGAAAGGAACCAGTGTACTCAAAAGAATACATCATAAAGTACAATGTGTCATTCCATGTTTTCCTGTGCTTGCTAGCATGGGCAAATAATCCTAGAGCATACTTTATGTGACTTTCAATAGCTGTCTCGGCTGATGTCCTGTCAACTCCCTCTATTATGGGATAGGAGCTTTTCCCCTGAAAAACTGTGCGTCCTCCTATAGTGGCGGAACCTGTGCCTGTACTACGTCTGAGACGTGAGCCTGTTTCGGGAATGTTATAGGGCAGCGAGTCATTATGAGTGTTGTTTGATTGAGGGGTATAGGCACGAATTTTAACTGTAAGAATTCCTACTGTGATTGCCAGATTCAGAAGTATGCCTATCACACATGCCATATAAAAGATTTGTACAGTTAGTCTGTCCTTATATTGTTTATGAGTTCCATCGAGTTTATGTAGTGGTTTCTTGTCTGTGCTCTCCTTTTGGGGTGCGGCTAGTTGCACCATGATTCACAACCATTCTGATACAACTTTAGTTCTCGGAAAATATCTAATCTCTAATATCTAAATATCTAATCCCTCGCTGAGCTTGTGTAAACTCTTGGATTACCCTCAACAATGTCGTCTACAGGGGCTAGGATTGATGTCTCGACATTCCTTGGCAGGTGGATTTGCTGTGTGCGTGCTCTAGCTCTGGCTCAGGCTCAGGTCACCATGTCAGGACCATAGGGATCACTATCATCCTTGTCGGCAGGATACGGAGTCCTGTATTGCTTTGATTTCAACAATGTTTCCCAGTCTTTTTCTTTTCTTTTTTCGGCGGGTGACTGACCTGCCAGCTGTTGCTGTTGTCCTATCTCAGACGTGGAGGGCTGTTCCCCGGTTCTTTGTTCTACGGCGAGTGGCTGTGTTTGGGGCTGTGCCCTTGTCTTTGAGGTTGAAGGTTCTTCCCCAGTGTCTGAAGGGGGCTCTCCCCCAGTATCTACTACAGCTGTCGCACGACAACAATGATTAAGGTGATACCAGTATTCCTTACCTTCGACCTTGACTGCAGTGGGGGTAGCTAACACCACTTTAAAAGGTACTTCTCTTCTTGGCTGTCTCCAATGTTTTCTCTTGAATGTTCTGATGTACATGTAGTCTCGTGGTTCTACCTGGTTACGTGCTTCCTCCACTGCTGTGCCATGCGTTGCCGGACTCACCTGAGAACACAAGAGTCTATGGATATGGGTTAAATGCTTCACAAAGCTTGACATTTCACCTTCTATCTGTTCAAGCGATGGGCCCTTATACACCATCATGAGGTGTCAAGTGCGTTGTATGATTTGTCTGTGAACGCATTTTCATCAGAGCCAATGGCAAAGCCTGTACAGGCTTGTGTTGGCGCATATTTTTGCAATTTTCTCTTTTAGCACACCGTTGGCTCCTCCTTGTGAGCTTGGGTGATAGACACATCCCATCTTATGTTTGATGCACAACGCTTGTGCAATGGATTCAACTACTTTATTTACAAAATGAGGTCCATTATCTGAACTCAACTGATCTGGGATACCAAACCTTGGGATTACTTCTCTACACAAGAATTTTGCCACTGTCTTAGCATCATTCTTGGCACAGGCCACTGCTTCTACCCATCTACTGAACATGTCAATCACTACCAAAACGTATCGCTTTCCTTCTGCTTTTTCGGCCATGTCCACAAAATCCATCATTAAGTGTCGAAACGGCCCTCGAAGTTCTGGAAAGTGTCCTATTGGGGCTGTGAAACCCTTTCTGACATTTCTTTTAGCACAAAGCTCACGTTCTTAGTGTTTTATCTACGTAGCTGGCTAGGTACGGAGACCACCAATTTTTCCTGATGGTGTCTATTATCACCCTTCTATTACAGTGATCTATCCCGTGGGCTTCTCAACGTTATCCAATGCTGTGCTGAAGTAGGCAACAGGTTGTTTTCCTACCCCTTGCTGTTGCTGCATTAGTACTGCTGATGCAAAGCCCTGTCTTTCTGACACGTATAGGTGAAATAGTTTGCTGTAATCTGGACTGGCCAGCGCTGGGGCTGAGGCTAGTGTGCACTTCAACATCTCGAAGGCTGCTGATGCTTCTGGTGTCCATGTCAGCTGTGTATTGGGCTTAGCCTGATCTGCAGCTTTTATCATGTTTCTAAGTGGTTGTACTTTTAAGGCAAATTCGCATATCCATGGTCTGCTAAATCCTGCCATGCCCAGGAATGACAACATCTGGCGCACGGATTGAGGTCGTGGTGTATCCCGTATAGCTTGTACATGAGCCGGTAATATTCTTCGTGTTGTTCCTTCTAGAACTCGTCCTAAATATTCCACCTTTCTCTGGCAGAATTGTAGCTTCTCTTTACTAACCTTGTGCCCGTTGTTTGCTAGGGCCTTCAGTACTGTTATTGAATCCTGTACACATTGCTCTTTCGATTGGCTACAAATCAGTAAGTCAGGCTCTCCATTTGTAAATTCACCAGATCTCTGGTCAGTACTTGGTTGAATATCGATGGATTTTCACAATATCCTTGTTGCTCTTAATATGTGAATGCAAACAAGTGCTGAGAGTTAGGGTGCGATGGGATACTAAAAAATGCTTAACACAGATCAATTACTGTATACCATTTAGTTCCCTCTGGAATATTTGATAACAAAGTTTGTGGATCCGGGACCACTGGGGTCACAGCCACCACTATTTGATTGACTGGTCTTAAATCATGTACCAATCTCCATTTATCTGAATTTGGCTTTCTGATTGGAAAAATCGGAGTGTTGCACTGACTTTTTGTGGGGATTAAAACTCTTGCTTCCACTAGCCCTTTAATAGTTGTTCCTTTCCCTTCCTCTGCTTGTTTAGACAATGGATACTGTCTCTGACAAAGTAATGGTACATTGGGTCTAACCTGTATTTTTGCTAATCCTGCTGACTTAACTAGTCCTACATCTGTTGCATGTTTAGTCCACAGTTACTCTGGGACTTGACTTAGTGCTTCGTCTACTTCTTTCTCTGTTGACCCTTCCTTATCTGCCATCTGTGGCATCTGTATCTCTACTTCTACTCTTACCAGAATTTATGTTTGTTTGCTGACTTACTAACATGGTTGTGTATGATTACATGATAACATGATTGTCCCTTAATCTATCCTTAAAATCTCTATCTTCTGACATATGTACTCTAGGGTCTTTAGTCATGTTCCACTTCACTACCCTTTCTGCCTCTTTCATCATAGGCCCTAAATCTTTGGATTCAAAACCTCGCCCGATCATCAGGGAGATGTGGGAGACTGCATCTCCAACTTGATACCACTCTTGAATCTGCTCAGGGAGTACAGCATTTGTAGCTACTCCTTGCTGGCCAATTATCATACTGTCCATGTCGATATCATACTGTTTTCTATGGTCCTCTAGCTTCACAGCAATCCGGATGTATGTAAGTTAATCATGGAATTCCATTCCGAGTATTCTTGCCATATTTTTGATGTATCTTTGTCCTTGACTTCCATCCAATACACTTTGTCCAGTTCTGTCATTTCCTCTTCTTGGCTTACTACTAGGTATTGTCGAGCTAACATTTCTGGGAGTGTTATCCACACTCCTGTTGGCCCACAGTGTATTTTGGCTCCTAATTTGCAGAGCACATCTCCCAAAAAGCTTGGTTGGAGTGTCTGGGAAATATAGTAAATATTCTTTTCCAATGCTTGTAAATATTGCTCCTGTGTCAATCAGGAATAGGGCCTGTATTTCATTTCCAATTCCCACCATAATTGTTGCTTCTTGTGCAGGATGCAATGAGGTGGTACACTGCACCAGCTCCCCCTCTGGCTTCTCTAGGCCTCTTCACATTCCTCCTGGCGCTGGGCCCAATGGGCTCCCTCCAGGTGGTGCTGGGGCTTGTCCTTGAAATCCTGGGCCCATCCATTGGCCAGCCCAATTTCCAGCTCCTTGTGGTGTTGCTGTGAGTGCATGCTGCATTCCTGACTGCCCTGCTCCTGGTTGAAACATTGGAGCAGGCATCTGTGCAGGCACCTGTTGTCTTCCTTGGCTTCCCATGACCCCTCCTAGTGTTCCATACTGTAAGTAGGGACAGTCTTGTTTCAGGTGACTTGGGTTATTGCAATTCCAGCAGATTCTTCTCCCTTGTCCTCCTGTTCCCCAGGCCGGTCTTTGTGGAGGTTGTCCTCCTTGTCCTCCTCTTCCTCGACCTCTGGGTGGTCCCCATTGGCGTTGTTGAGGTGCATACTGAGGATTCATGGGATAACTCGTTGGGTATTGCATTGGGTATTATAGTTATAGGCAGTGGCTGTGGCTGTGTCATCATCACTTGTGGTACTCCTCCATTTTGAGGTGGCACAGCCTCAGCAGCGGTTGGAGCCACCATGACTGCCGCCTGTTTTGAGGCATAGACTTTATCTTCCTTCTTCTTCTTTTCATGGCTTTCTTGTTTATTTCTTGCTAGTTCTCACAGCTGTGCCTTGTGCAATTGCACTACTAAATCTTCTGCAGCCTTCTTTGCCTCCCTCTTCCTCTTTCTGTGTAACTCTGTATGTCTCTGCATCTCTTTCTATACAACTCTGTGTATTACATTCGCTTCAAAGGTGGCCCATGGCATGGTGTTTAGACCCACCACTGTCTCCAGCTGATCCTGAACTTCCACTGGGAGTGCCCGTTTTAACATGAGTTTAAACAGTGTCATGCTTGCCGGTGTCTCATCCCAGGGTGCTCCCATCTTTTTTCTCCAGGAGTCCTGAAGTTTCAGTTTAAATTGAGCAATTCCTTCTTCCTCGTCCAGTTTTATCTTTTCCACCTTTCCTGGGTCAGCTTTTAGTTGGGCACATATCCCTAGGCACATTCCATAGGGTATTCTTGTATGGGCCGAAGACTATTCCATCTCCCCTTGGATCGTCAGCCAGTCTTTCCAACCCAGCATTATTGACTATTTCCAGCACTTTGGCTTTTCCTACGGTCTGGCATAGAATTGCCTTCAGATCGAGTATGGCCAAGTGTTGTCCGGTTGTTTGTTCTTCAAATCTGGTAATCCACCTTTGTGCCCCCTCACACACATTTGGCAATCTTTGCATCAATCCAGTTATGTCCATGAATGTCCAAGGCACGTAGTGTGCCTGCCTCCCTTTGACTTTCTATCTTGGTCATCTGGGAGAGGGGAGCTGGACTCCTCGTGTCTTCTCTTCATGTCTTTTTCTCCTGTTGATAGCTTTCATATTAACCTTTTGACTTGCACGCTTGTGATCTCCAGTTCTACTTCACGTGCTTTCGCTTCCCTCTCCCAACTGTATTGTTGGATCCCGTTGTACTCGGATCTGTAATGTTCGTTCTAAGATGGGGGTTGGAGCTGCTCCTCACATTCACCTGAGGGTGGGGCTGTAGCCTTCTCTTACTCCTGTTCTTTACTCTGTTCTCCCTTTAACCCTGTAAAGCCCACCGTTGCAGAATTACAACACCACCTTGTTTATTTGTCCAGTCACCCTACCTGCAAAATTTTTTATTTTTTTTCCCCCATGACTGGCTTTGTCAAGATTCGAATAAAATTCCTCAAAATTTTTCTGTGTTCATTACAATGTCTAGAACACATACATATTTAGTTATTTTGGAAAACTAGAGCTCATGTCCATGCTGTAATTCTACAACTTTGGGCCAAAGTGGTAGTCAAACTAGCCTGTGCACCTTATGCCTTACATAAAGACACTGCACTTTTTACATCATCACAAATCAAAATTTAAACTGTAAGATGATTCATTGTAATTCATTTCTAAATGTGCTTTTACGTTAAATTTATACTTATTTTCAGTTAGACCATAATTACACACAAGAATACTTTTTATTTGCTATTTGAAACTCCATCATATAGAGCAGTATCTGAAACTCCCTGTATCTTTATAGTTTTTTGTTTGTCATTTAACTAAATGATCCTGAGATTTTTTTATGAGTGTTGCCCAAGTAGCAGATTTTTGGGGTGATGCCTGCTGCATTGTTCAGGGACAGGTGCAAATGGATATGCTGGATAATATGTAGATTTCTCTTTCAGTTAGTCTATTCTTCCAGTTTACTGCAATTGTGAATACACAAACACACTGTGTAGCAAGTGAAATGTTCGCCTGTGCTTTTCAGTAGAAAAGAGCTGTCTTAGGGCCTATCACTGCAACCAATCACAGACTTCCAACCACACCAAAAGTGACAGAAACAAAAGCTCTCCTAATTTTTTTTCTTCTCAATACCCATATCAATATATGCCCATTCATACATCATATGATTATGCACAGTAAGCAATCAACCCTGCAAATGAATGCCTAAATGCTCTGTATATCTGATCAGACAAAGTGAGTACAAATACAGAAATTCTGCTCCTAGCAGAGCCCAACATTGCAATATTACAACATTTTCCTAAAACACTTACTAAAATGTAAAAAATTTAAACAAAAAAAATTCTCATGCTTTCTCTTTTTACTTCTCCCCAGCATTTTATTCTTACTCTCATCTTCCTACGTTTTAACTCATCAAACGTCCCTCCTTCAAGCCACTGCAACTCTCCTTTTGTCCGTTCTTGCCATGTACGTTTTATTCCTTTTTCAGCATTCTTTGTGCTTTATTATTACAATTGCAGCTGGAGTAATTAAGTTCTTTTACCTTTCTCCATCATGCACCCTTGTCTCGCCCTTGTGGCACTGTCACGTGGTTCTGTAATTATTGCAGTTGAACGTTTATTCTTTTTTATATAATTTTTTGTATAAATTCCCAAGAAAGACAAGGCAGATATCAAGATCAGAGTATAAGTCCAATAAGTATAACTTCGATTAAAATGAAAATTAAAATAAAATTGATTAAAATCAATCAACTGCACATTCAGATAATTACATACTCAATCAAGTATTGACCTATTCAATTAATTAACTCACTAATAAATCAAATAAAATCAAATAAACTATCAATCAATCAATCAATCAATCAATCAATTAATCAAATAAACTACCAGTTAAATAAATAATCAAATCAAATTGTTAAGTTGTAAAAATTAAAAGTTACATTGTCAAAAGGAAAAAATACAAATAAAAATAAAAGTAAAAAAAATAAATCAATTAAATTGTTGTTAACTTGTTGGTAATTGTCTCATCTAATGACTCACTTATAACATTATGTAACTCTACACGGTTAGACAATGCTCCAAGTTTTTAGCTTCTAAAAGCTCTAACACTCAGAAAAGAGAGAAAGAAAAAAGAAAAAAACAACAATCTCATTGGAAACAAAACAATCTCTGTGTGTGTGTGTTGCAAATGTCAGGGTGATTCTAGGCCTTACTGGCACAGAGTTACAGAGGCTAGAATGGAGGGTTTCTTTTACTGAAACAAAAACACTACATTAGGTTTTTTATATGTCTTAATGAATGTAATTATAAATCATATTGTATTTTATGTCTAGTCCTGTTATGAAAAACAGGTTTGTATGTATGAATATGCATATGTGTGGACCCCAGGAAGACTCGCTGATTGCATAGACTTTCAGCTAATGGGATCCATATAAACAAACAAAAACAACAAAAAATAAAAATAAAACAAAGATTAAAGATAAAATAAAATAAAAATAACCTACACCTGGTTTAGCACTACGGAAAACAACTTTCCCCAACAAAAACAATTTTTTATGAGGTCAAAAAGAATGGCCCAAGAATTGTTTAAATTCTTTAATAAAATTTAAATGATTTGATATTATATGAATGTTTTTCCCACTAGGCATTAGTATCTGCTCACAAAAAGAGAAAAAACTCAGGAAAGCTGTTCTGTGTGTATATGTGTGTGTTCAGCTTTGGGAATTAAGTCATAACAGTCATGTTTTCACAATGCTCTAGCTGGCACAGCTGGCCCCTTGCCAGATGGCCCTTATCTCTCCTCGTTGGAATCGTTTCCTTATTGGCTAAAGAGACGTCAGGGTCTCGCTACTTGTTACTGGCTGGCCCAACTGCCAAACAACTGCCAGATATTGGCTCATGTGAGGCTGGACTACAAATATGACACCGAATTTGTAGTTCAACAACTAGAAAGTGAGAGCCGGAAAAAAAAATTGACGGGAGTAAACTCCGTGTACACTCTTCGGTCAGAAAAATAACTATTGTAAGGCGAGCACAGCAATTTGGATTAAAAGGCTTAGATACTTCTTGGACACTTGGGGATTTATGAAAAAATATTGAAAACTATGAAGCAAGGTTAATCAGATGAATCAGGTGAATCTTATTTTCACTCAGTGTGTCTCATACAGTTCTCTGTTATAAATGGATTTTCTTAGCCATTATTAATGGATGTTATGTTCTGCTTGTGTGACTTAGCGCTTTTTCCGTTGCAACTCATTTTATACGTTTTTATCGCACATCAAACTGAATCGTCATTCAGTTTGACAATACACAAATACACATGTGCACATAAACCATTCATACACATTACACACCGTACACATATCATTTATTTGTATATTATTGGTGTACACTTATCTGTGAATACTCATTTGGCTGTGTCCACTTATCAATGTGTACGTTGCCGTATCCACTTATCATTGTGTATCGCCGTATACTTATGATGATAACGTGCACGTATATGAATACACATAAATACTGGGTACTTTACCATACCCCCAGGTACTTTACCGTACCCCCATGCACTTTACCGTGACATGATCAACGCGTTTTCCACCTGCCCGTACTGTGACGGCTGTAAGTTATATAGCACTCACACACCGACGCAGGAATTTTCTAAATTCTAAATTCACTCATGAGATTTTCCTTTCACACACACACACACACACACACACACACACACACACACACACACCTCCCTCACTCTGTCCCTCGCTCTCGCTCTCTTTCTCTGTGTGTGTGTCTCTCACAACAGAATTCACTCATGAGATTTTTTCTGTCACACACACACCTTTCTCTGTGTGTGTCTCTCACAACAGAACTCACCCATGAGATTTTTTTCTGTCACACACACACAGTCACAAATCAAAACAAACTTATCTATTTTCCCTTTGCTCCCTCTCATCCAGTTCTTTTATTTCACCCTTAGGAGTTCTTGACTTCAAGGGCAGCTGTCCACCTCCCAGAGCCACCCCTCCCTTTTCAGGTCACAGATTCACTATACACAGACTTTTGAACATAACAGGCGTCTCCTTACCTTAATATTATGGCCGGCCTCTGTGACCCTTCAGAGAGAGTGGTCCTGGTCCC
This sequence comes from Tachysurus fulvidraco, assembly GCF_022655615.1. Classification (NCBI taxonomy): domain Eukaryota; kingdom Metazoa; phylum Chordata; class Actinopteri; order Siluriformes; family Bagridae; genus Tachysurus; species Tachysurus fulvidraco. Next base: position 23,453,517 of record NC_062521.1, read on the forward strand.
GGACACAGGTCACGCTAGCCCCTTTGAAGTCCCATCTGGGGTGCCATTAAATATGTCGTAACTCAGAGCCGGTCTCCAAGTCGACACATCGCAGGGTGATCTCCACACTTAGACTTTTTGGTTACTAAAGACTGTTTTAGTTAAACTTAACTGTTAACTCTATAATTACTACAAATATACTGAGAAAACTCCTCAGACCTGGATGAGAATGACTTCTTTATTGTGGTCAATCAGCCAACAAATTATAAGAGAAATTGCCAAATTAAAAGTAACAAAGTTGCCCAATTAAAAGTAACAAATGAAAACCCCCAAAAAGAGCATGTCATGCAAAATCAATCAAGAAAAACAAGAACTCTCGCGACGTCCTTGCAAAAATAAAAACACCCACCTTGACCCGCGGACACGCGGCCGCGCACGCGCCCCCACGCACCCACGCGCACACACACCTTCGCTCCTGAAGAGAGAGACCGGAGCCTCAGATATCTTCTCAATATATACCCTGGCGCTCCTAGGAGCCCAGGTGCCATATCACCTTATTTACCAGCATTACCTCCTATGTTTTCTAAATACACTGACCCAATTTCCCCTTATTTCCCATTACCTTTCACCCATATGCCCATTTATGGATTTTCCTCCCCTTATTTTTCATGACCTCAGACTAAACACCTGGGCCTTCTTCAGTCTGCACACCAAGTTTATGAGCACCACATGCCCATTTATGGATTTTCCTCCCCTTATTTTTCATGACCTAGGTCTGTGAACCAATGTTTTTTTTTACATTCTACATAACAAGTTATCGCTATGAGCTAAGGTCTGAGAACCATGGTCTTCTTCATTTTCCATAACAATTTATGAGCTAAGCTCTGGGAACCATGGTCTTTTCCATTCTACATAACAAGTTTGCAGTTGTTATTACAAATGTGTTCAGACTGACTAGGCCTGACAGCCCCGAATCTGGTTACAATAAACATCTTTGGCCTACAACATCGCCTACATATGTCTTATGACAGCAATTGTAATATTTTGCAAGGCCTAATACTTTACTTTGGTTATAGTATTGTAATGAATAATATTTTAATTATTTCTACTAAGATTTTTTACAACAATGCTTTCAAGTCACAGGTTTAATACAGGCTCCCCACATAGCAGTGAGTCATGTCCTTTGGAAGAACAACAAAATTCTTTCAACTCCAGTGTGTCAAGTCATCTAATAGTATGGACCAATAACATCCAACAGCAATGTATCATGAAGATCTGTCAGGACTCAACCCGGACTTTTGGCCACGTGCTGTTTTTGTTTACCTTCCTCGTCACGTGTCTGCCCCGCCTTAGTCTGCCCCTCCCTGTCTTCACACCTGATCCTTATTGTGTCATCGTGTCTTTTTATATTTAAGTGGGCCGCGTTGCCGAGTGCAGCGCGGAATCATTAGTTACGTTTACCCCTCGTCATGTCTAGTCTTTGTTAAGTTTCTTCATTTGTAGTGCTTTTGTTATCGTCTTTGTCATTGTCTTTATCATTTATTAAACGCCATTCATTTGAAGCTATCCTGCTTACGGGTCTGTCTCCGTCCGCTTCCGGTTGTGACAAGATCAATATTTGATATTCAAATATTTACCATTAGAGATCCTAAAGCCACTCAAAAATTTTGCTATTGATATTTTTGAACAGACATATTTCATTTACCTTTCATGTTTTTTGTTTTTTATTATTCTACACAATGTATACTTACTGATCTGTTCTCATTGAAGCGTGTCTTCAAATGTCAGCAATTTAAGGAAAAAGTCTCACACACTTTAACAATCAATACAACTTCTCTGATTCAAGGACTCCATCTAGTGAAGAACTCCAGAAGCAAAGATTCTTAAAATATATCCACATTATGGAGCTCATACAATATAAAGAAAAATATTTAAAATAATTTGATTTCTGCATCTATGTAATAACACCACTAAAATCAACAGTTTATTTCAAAGAATTTTTATTATAGCTGATTATTGAGATGTCTCCAAATACAGAAAGAATCGCTGAATCATATGTCTTATTAGTTTTAGGAATCTACAAACACTAATCACAAAACAAGCAGGAAAACTATAACCATTACAGTCATGATATCTAATAACAGAGAATAACATCTAATAATAGAGAAATACAAGAAAGTGCAATAAACAATGAAATAACATTTTGAAACAATTTCAAACAATTTGAAATAACAACACAAATTTTCAGAGAGCACTAATATGTAATGTGCAATATACATTGGTTTACAATAAAAAAGAAAGTAATCATACAACAAAAAGGAACAAGCACGTGTTGCAATATAGAGTAAATAACACATAACCAGACCAAGTGTCAGGAAAAAACTCTGCTTCAGGTGTTTTATGAAGATATTGCAGAAATAACTACAATATTGTTGGGTAAATACTCTTGATCTGCTTGTCTTCTGCTTGTAAGATATGAAACCAATCTACTTATATGCCTGAAAGGGAAATAAATTGTTTTTTTTATAAATATATTCATATTAAGAATAATAAAAAAAATGGAATGGAAATAATCAGAATCATATCATCAGAAGAAAAGGTTTATAGCAACTTGGCTAGTCAGACATACCCAGGCGTGTCCTGATTGTGTTCATAACGCCAGATGTTGGAGCATTTACATTACGATCTGAGCTGCTCATTGTAGATGCCATTCCTGTTAAAACAAATTTAATGAGCAATATCTGTTCACATGTCAAACATTCAAATAATATTTAATTATAATCCAGCTTTTATGTAAAAAATACCTTTTTGTTGATCAGAATCCAGGGATTCTTGTCCTTTCTTGTAAAATTCTTTATTATTTTGTTCATACATGTCGTTAATCTTCTTCAGGAGTTCATTCACTTGAATCTCATTCCTGATGTCTCTGTTATTGAGCACATGAAATCTGTTTTCATGTATTTTCAATAATTCACTGAGTTGCTGATTCTCCTGAATGAAGATTTCAATTGGTTTACCCTCCAAATTATCTTCTCCAGTGAAGAGAATCATTGTGTGTTTTTTGGCATTTTCTCCAAGACAATCTTGTACATGTTTCATGGCTGTATTTGCCGCTGGAGTGAATCGCCCAATGTTGAGCACTATAATAATGACATGAGGTCCAGGACAGCAGTCAAACAGTGATTTTGAGATAGCCATCTGGATTTGTTCCACATTATCATCAAAGCCAGGAGATTCTACCAGCTTCAGACTCAGTCCAGAGCTACTACATGTATAAACTGGACCTCCTCTGATTTCATTTTGTACACATGTAAGGAGAGTTTTGATGCTTGAGGTCTTTCCCACTCCGTTCCTTCCAAGGAATAAAGCTCTGATTTGGTTTTCATACATACATGTCTCTAAGCCTGTTGCGTTTCTTGATGTCTTGCAGGTAGTCACTGCACCTTCTTCTTGATCAACATAAGAGGAAACAACAGAAAGGTTTTTTTCTTTATTGGTTGTCTGGGAAATTTTGTTTCTCATTTCTGTTCTTTTTAAATCCTTTAGCAGCATTTCCACTGCATCATCCGGTCTGTTATCTCTATTGTTCCAGCAGTGGTGTCTGTTCCCACATTGCTTTAATAGATTATGAAACTCTTTACTTCCTTCATTGATAAAGTCCTTAAAAGATTTACCCTCAAGGTCATCACTGCGTGTAAACAGGATTGTAGTATGATCCATAAAGGAGGGTCCAAGCACACTTTTAAGTCCATAGATTTTACTAATTTCCTCTTCAGTTTCCATAGAGCCAACTCGTATGACCAGGAGAAAAGAGTAAGGTCCTCGAAGATTCTGTATAGCCTGTTTTATCTGTGACATAACCACATTTTCAGTGAGATCAGTACAGTCCCAGCCTGGAGTATCCATTACTGTAACCTGCCAGCCTTTGATTATATTTGCTGTTTTTAGGCATTCACATGTCACCGACTTTGCAGATGCTTCTGATGCAAACAGTTTTTGGCCCAATATTGTGTTTCCAGAGCAGCTCTTACCAGAGCCCGAAGCACCGATTAAAACAATCTGTACTGTATCAGTAAATGCTTCCTGTTTATTTGCAGACATTGCAACACAGTGATAGAAAATCACACGAAGAAAGGTGCCTGGGAAAATATTAAGAAGTGTTTTTATATCTCTCTTGCTTTATGTAGAGGGCTAACTTAAGCTAGGATTTATGTCCTACTGTATTGAAACTAACCGTATCACATAGAAACAGTACACATATATAAGAAATTAGATTATCTAAATATAAAACTCACCTATGTGAAGTCAACACAGATGTAGACAATTAAGTAGAGGCAATCTAAGGCTGAGGCTATATAAAGCACCGTAAAGTCCTGCCTCACAAGCTGAGTTAACAATAACAAACTATGAAACCTTGGTAACAGGAGGAGGAGTTAACAATAACAAACTATGAAACCTTGGTGACCGAGTGGTTCAGAAAATTAAATTTTCCAAGCTAGCACTAAAGACTAAAGTCAGACATCATCAACTGCATCGATACATCAACCATGGCTGTTATTGGTATGTTTGCAAACTGTATAAATTTAACTAGCACACATCTGAGAAATAATATTTGATCAGGTTAACACGCTGTATTTAATTTTAATCAGGCAATAACGTTTAGTGCGTTCAGCACCTTTGTTATTGGGATACAAATGTATATATAATGTTATGCTTACGTGCTCACTAAAATCTAGTGTCTGAACTTTAGTTAGTTAGTTAGTTTTGAAATTGCAACATTAACTGAAATCATTAAACTTCAATCCAACAAATGTACCATAGTATGCAGAATAGATCAAATAGTCAATTCAAATCTTCATTGAAGGCACTAACAAAGCAAATTAACTGTCAAAATTAAAAAAAAAAAAAATGTTTTATCTTATAGAGAGAAATCCAGTGCGTTTGGTCCTCCTGGGCAAGACAGGTGTTGGCAAAAGTGCTACAGGAAACACCATTTTGGGTAAGAAGGCATTTGTGTCTGCCGTTAGAGCCACATCTGTTACAAAGGAATGCACAGCTCAAACAGCAGTGATCAACCAACAACCTATTACAGTGATTGACACACCTGGCTTATACGACACATCAATTCCTAATGACAGTATTGTGGAAGAAACTATAAAAGGCATGCAGCTGATCGCGCCTGGTCCTCATGCATTTCTTCTTCTGCTTGATGTGAGGCGTCACACTGAAGAAGAGAGAAACACTGTCAAGATATTTAAAGACATTTTTGGTGATGATGTGAGCAAGCATATGATTGTACTGTTCACTCATGGGGATGATCTTGAGTATGATGGTAAAAGCATTGAGGCCTACATCACAGAAGCTGGATCTGACCTTCAGGAGCTGATAAGATCGTGTGGACAGAGATATCATGTTTTTAACAACAGGTCAACAGACAACACCCAGGTGCTGAAATTCATGCACATACTTGACAAGATGCTAAAAGAAAACAAGCATAGTTACTATAGCTATGAATTGTTTACAACTGCAGAGGCTCTGAAAGAGGCAAAAGCAACTGAAAAAGAGAAGGAAGAGAGATTAAGAGAATTGGAGAATCAAGTGCGGGATCTGAAAAGTAAAAGCAAACTATGCATTATAATCTAGTGGAGAACGTATGATGCTCTTTTGACAAGACAAAAGCAGAGAATATACAGTATAAGAGATTGTTAGTGCATGAATGTTCATTTGTTAAGGTATAATATAAGATATAATGATAACCTTTTTGCTAAGAATTTCATATAAGGGAATTTTTAGGAGGACTTTCTGTCTGTATTTGATGTCAACTGCTCCTTTAATTACTGATAATCTGTTTTTTTCTGGTTTGGTAATTCTTAGTAAAACATGGTTATAAAATTCAGATCAAATTATATGTAGACAGGAAAATCTTTTTGTTTTGAAACTATTTACTATTTACGATATAATAGCCCGAGGACAATTGTTGGTCTAATACTGCTATTTTTGGTAGAAATGTATAGTGTGTGTAGTATAATGTATAGTGTAATGTTTTAAAATTTACATATACAGTATAAGGTGTTGTTGTGTGCTAGAAAAAAGCAATATGCAGAGAGTACTATGGGGTATGTTCAATTGTCTGGAGAAATTCAGATTTTTTTTACAAATGCTGATTATTGATATAATGCCATCACTGTCAATGTTTATTCTCAAATAAAGTCAAACACATTTCATGTATCTATTTGTCCTGTTTTTTCCCCACATTCTTCTGCAATGTTGTTTGCCTGTTGTGTGCCACAGCACATATTAATATGTTGTTAGTAGTATGGTAATCCTGTTACTATCGCTTGCCCATTCCCGATGACAGAGAACCAATTGCATGGACACCACACCGGAATATAGCGTCCAAAAAAAAACAGGAACAATAAAAGGGAGATACTGGCGCCTCCCTCCCAGATGCGCTGAATGACTTCTACGCAAGTTTTGAGGTGCAGAACAACGTAGCAGCAAGAAAGACCATACAACCCCCCAATGATCAGATGCTCTGTCTATCCACGGTTCATGTGAGGAGAACTCTATGCATAGTTAACCTAGGGAAGGTTGCTGGACCAGACAACATTCCTGGCATGGTGCTCAGGGAATGTTCAGATCAACTAGCAGATGTCTTCACTGACATCTTCAACATTTCCCTGAGCAGCGCTGTTGTTCCTAGGTGCCTCAAGACAACCACCATTGTCCCCGTCCCAAAGAAATCTACAGTGTCCTGCCTCAAAGACTCTCGTCCCATTACACTCACACTCATTGTAATGAAGTGCTTTGAGACGCTCTTCATGTGGCACATCAAGACCTGGTTAACACCCTCTCTGGACCCCCTGCAGTTTGTGTATTGTCCAAACGCCCCACAGATGACCTCATTGCCAAGGCTCTTCATTTAGCTCTCACCCACCTGGACAGGAAAGACGTTTACGTATGAACGCTGTTCATAGACCTTAGTTCAGCATTCAATACAATCATCCCTCAGCACCTAATTGAGAAGTTGTGCCTGCTGGGATTGAACACCTCCCTATGCAACTGGATCCTGGACTTCCTGACATGGAGACCTCAGTAGTTCCTGATCAGGAACAGCATCTCCAGCAACTTTCCATAACTCATATAATTACTGCTACTATTTTAAGTGTTCATTAAAGTGTTTTTGCACATGTACTATAGAACATACAGTACATACTCTGGTCTGCTCTGCTTTTGTGTATTGTCTTTTTGTAATGTGTTGTATTATTTGTTTGCATTGTCTTTTGTCTTACAATGTTTGCACCAGGTTGCACAGATGCACTTTATGTTGCTAGGATTAACTTACGAAGTCCTTAGCTCTGTCTTTGTTTTTTGTAGCACCATGGTCCTGGAGGAACGTTGTCTCATTTCACTGTGGTTGAAATGACTATATATATATATATATATATATATATATATATATATATATATATATATATATATATATATATATATATATATGGCTAGCATTTTTCTTTCTGTGCCTTATTAACTTCATGAAAATGTGGGTAGACATCCGTTTGAGCTACTGGAATATTAATGGTAATGGAAACTATTTTGTTTCATGGACGTTCAACAGCAATAAACATAACTATAGATATACATCAAAAGGCATGTCATTTGTGGAATAAATAATGTGTTTATTATTAGGTTATTATAATCCTAGGCTAACAAAGATGGTAGAACATGACATGCTCATTGTAAATAGGAAAAAACAGTCGATTTTAGTCTCCTGTACACTCCCCTACATTCCCATTCGGAAGATCTCCAAGCGCAGGGAGAGACATTTTGTCGTGTCCATAAACACTGTTTATATTGCTAACACCTGAGGTAAATATATGAGTTATTGGGTATTTAAAATGAATGTCAAAAGGTAGGTCAGTGAGAGATCATTGCATGTATCCAAGAATAAAATAAAACAACAGAATTCATATAAGTTGGCTTTGTGAGACAATAATTAATAATAGTTCTGCCTTTACAATACCAGATTTATATTCAGTTTTAGTTTCTGATCTAAACACTGCAACAGTCGAGTGTAATTAAACACACAGCCTTAAGCATGGCAACAGCTGTATTATCAAAACAGTCATCTTGTTCTGTTTAAACTTTTCATTCTTGGCTGTTTTTCACATATTTCACATTTATTGCTATAATAGATGTTTTGTTCAACCATCAAATCAAACTGGAACCATAACTGGACACCAAACCAGAAGTTTACTGAGCAATGCCTCAAAGATTTTCTGGTCAGTCTGGATTCATCACTTAGACAAGTATTATAAACTAGGGCAGGGTAACAGATAGGTCTGTGTGGATGCAGTAAGTTATTTTGTACCTCAAACCTGTTAATTTCTCAGTTATTAGGGGTCTGTAGGTGTTGATTCATTTTCTAACAGCAGCTCTGACATTAGCACTGGCTATATAGATTTATAATAGTGCACTCGTTCTAATGAGATATTCTTACTGTAAGAAATCCTTCACAAGGATAATTCAACAGTTACTGATGGAGTCTCTGGTGTTAGCATTTTGTAAAGGTCAATAGGTTTTCCACCAGAGGGAAGACTTTAGTATAGAAGACTTAAGTCATTTTCTGAGTAACATAACATGCATTTTTTTTCTTGGTGAGGGAGAAACTGTTATATTGCTATAGTGTTTTAGCTGCAATAGCCTAAAGCAGAGCATCTTGATAGCTTAAGCTTTCTAGTACTTGTCTGAGTCATGTCATATGAAGCAACCTTTAGTGCAACATCACCGCAACAATATGCACAGAAGTGTTCTTTACCTGAGAAAAAGCTCGATATGGACCATAGCGGGGGCAATTTTTTTTCCACAACAACAGCGATGAAATTAAACTTGTAACTGGGGCTGGTGTGGTGTGTAGGACCTATACTAGCAGAAAGAATTATGCAAGTTAATAATATTCACCAGTCACTAATAAAACCATTGTTAAAACAGGTCTCTCTTCTTTTCCACAGTTTCACATTCTATTAAACAATTTACTAAAAGATAAACGTCATCATCGGAAGAACGAATCTTGATTTTACAGTCAACAATGTCTTGACGGAGCCTATTGTAGCTCTCAGGTTCAGAGTTATGATATCACTCTCTTCCCTGTTAATGAGGGTAACACTAACAAATAGAGGGTATATGGGAGAAGGTAGTTAACTCTTTCCTTCTAATGTGTTCAATTGGTCTATCATGTCCTGTAGCATTAGCAGAAAACCTTTGGTTAGTACAGTAGCTATCATGTGATCATGTTATAGGGGAAGAACTGGGCAAACTGAGAAAATGGTGTAAAAACTAACAAGGTAAAAAATAACGAAAAATGATAATGAGTATTCTGAACTGGTTATTTCATTATATTACTCAAATATGCCAAGTTGGATTTTTATTTTAATCACATATGTATGTATATTTTATATATAAATATACTGAGCTCTATTACAAAACTGTTTACATTTTTATGATTTATGAAATGTTTTATTTTTATTTAATTTATTGCACAGCATGTTAATGTTCTCTCATATAGCTTCAGGGGTTTCCTTCCCCAGTCTAAAGACATGTGTTGTAGTTTAAGAGATTGTCCCTTACATTTTTAGTTTTTTTTTTTTTCAATTAAATTACTGCTCCAAGGATTACATTGAAGGCTAATTGGTATGTGGGTGCTCTGTGATGGGTTGGCACCACATCCAGCTGGTATTTTAGACATAGTATATTCTTGATGAAGTGTAGTGGTTAGAATTATTTTCTAATAGTTAAAGTATTAATCATTGGAACAGTAATTTAACTGAAAAGAAACTAAAAATACAAAAAAACAAACTCTTTTTCATGAGAATGTGAGGTTTTAGTTTGTTCCTTGCTATTTTTTTAACTTGACCTGCATATTTTACAATACATGCAGGAAGTCTGGATAGAAACTGTTTTCTAGTCTTCAATTAAATTGTTCCTGAGTTCTGGTATGTTAATGATTTCAGCAGCCACTACAGCCAATCAAAGCTTAATAAAAGGCTGAAATGAAAATGTATACAATATATATACAATACAATGCCGTTGTAAAATATTTTCATCTTATTTAATGATTCCTGGAAAAATGTTAAATGAAATAAGTAAAAAAGCACAAGACACAGACAGATCAGATATCAGTGGTTATGTATAAATATACATAGGCTTGGTCGAATTATTGCTAGGGACAATTGAGTGTTCCCTGGATATTGGTAGGGACATGTCCCTACCGTCCCTCCCCAAATATATATATATAATGGTTGAAATGACAATAAATTATTTTTGACTTGATTTGAATAAAACAAAAACTGTGTACTTTTGGGGTATTACATACAGTGCCTTGAAAAAAGTATTCATAACCATTGAACTTTTTGACACGTTACAACCACAAAGAAAAAAATATTTTATTGGGATTTTATGAAATAGGCCGAAAGAAAGTGGCACATAATTGTGAAGTGGAATGAAAATTATAAATGGTGTCCAAATGTTTTTTACAAATAAATATCTGAAAAGTGTGCTGAGCATTTGTATTCAGCCCCCTTTACTCTTATACCCCTAACTAAAATCCAGTGAAACCAACTGCCTTGAGAAGTCACCTAATTAGTAAATAGAGTGAACCTGTGTGTAATTTAATCTCAGTATAAGTACAGCTGTTCTGCGAAGCCCTCAGAAGTGTGTTAGAGAACATTAGTGAATAAACAGAATCATGAAGACCAAAGAACACACCAGACAGGTCAGGGATAAAGTTGTGGAGAAGTTTAAAGCAGGGTTAGTTTATAAATTAATATCCCAGGCCTTGAACATCTCATGGAGCACTGTACAATCCATCATAGGGAAATGGAAAGAGTATGGCACAACTGCAAGCCTACCAAAACATGGCCGTCCATCTGAACTGACAGGCCGTGCAAGGAGAGCATTAATCAGAGAAGCTGCCAAGAGGCCCATGGTAACTCTGGAGGAGCTGCAGAGATCCACAACTCAGGTGGGAGAATCTGTCCACAGGACAACTATTAGTCGTGCTGCCGCATTCACAGTGCGGAATCCTCGTCTTTGTTTTCATTTTGTGGTCTCCTACACCCTATTTAATAATAACAGAAAAACTGCTCTTTCTCAAACCTATTCAGAGGAATGACAAGGGTCTGTGAAAATATATAAATAAATATAAACAAATGTTTTAAGAAATTATATTTAATATAATATAATTTTATATAAATAGCTTCATATTAAAGCCAAATTGGTCACACTTACCTATTTATTCTTTCACTACTGGTGCCACTAAGGGGCGCCATACACTGCGCAGTCATGTAAAATACAGTAGTGTTGGTTAATGCACTCCTCCCCTGACATGCAGTTTACTTAAAAAGGTAAAGCTTATTATAACATAGCTTATGAGCATTATACTTTACACTATATGTAACAGCAAAACAGGAGATTGCAGTATTATATTAACAATATATATATTATTTATATGTCACATACATTGAAAAAGTACTTAATTTAGGTAAAGGAAGGTAAGAATGATAATGCTACTAAGTAGGTCCTGCACTTTATGTGAGGTATGAGAGGATTTCAATGTAAAAATGAAAGACAAATGGAGAGACACAGAGTGAAGTGAATATTTTTACAGACATCTGCATAATAATTATCATGTAGGCAATGTATGCAACCCATTACTGTGATTTAATTTGTGTCAATTCAATTCAATTCAAGTTTATTTGTATAGCGCTTTTTACAATAGACACTGTCTCAAAGCAGCTTTACAGAACATAAACATAGAGCAGAAGGTAAACATAATTAATGATAAGGGAAATAACGAATAATAAAAGTAAAAAATTCTAGATTATTATTAGATATATATAGTTCACAATCTGTATGTATTTATCCCCCTATGAGCAAGTCTGAGGTGACTCAGGCAGCAGTGGCAATGAAAAACTCCCTTAAATTGGTAAAGGAAGAAACCTTGAGAGGAACCGGACTCAAGGGGGACCCATCCTCATATGGGTGACACTGGGGGTGTGATTGTAATATACAGTCAGATAAATGTTGTAATGGTGTAAGGATCATGGACTTCAGATCTCTTTAGTATCACAGTGTGACAGAAACCAAACCAAAATAAATAAATCTTGCTGTTGAACTTCAAATTAAAACTGCTAAATATATGTGTAACAAATAATACCTTAGGAATTTATTTTGTTTCTAGCTTCATGGTCTTCTATCCTCAGGGCTCATTAACTCCCCCAGATGGGAATGTGAATATGAACGGTTCCCTGCAATGGATCTCATCACCTCACATCCCTGCTCAGAGTCTTCTTATTCATAATGACACTCACTTGTTTGCAATCACACCACTCCCCTTAAATAACCCAGACTGTCTGTGTTGCTTTGTGAAGTCTCGTTCCAGTATTGTGTCTGTTGTGAGTCCAAGCTTTAGCAGTGTGCCTGCTTCAATTAGTGTCTTGACCATTGCCTGCTTCACATTTCTTTATGTAGTATTGCCATGTTTGTGCCATTTGCATGTCTTGTGTTTCTGAGTATTGCCTAGCATTGCCTAGCAATGTTTGTTTGCTTCAGTGGATTTAATAAGTCCAGTATTAGTCCAGGTACCTTTCTGCCCTTTAACACAGAGTTGGTATAACTTTCATATTTTTTATGACAAACAGACAAAATATCATGTACTCAAGTGAAAGACGTGATCCATTTTAGACACTCTTGGTAGCCTGTTTTAGTTTGCAGCTGTTCACCCACACAAACCTTTATTAATTCAGGACATGTGCCTTTTCCCCAGTCTGTGGAGCAAATTTTGTATTTCTCTGGAACATTTTGACCCTCCCAGCATAACAGCTGGTTTGAGGTAATATGTCTAAGCAGCCTCTAACTACATTCTCTCCAAGCAACTTAGCATCTTAAGTTTTAAGATATGTTTGCTCACAATGAAGGTTAAACATTACTACTGTCAGGGAATAAAGATAAGCTGTACCAAAACATTTCTCAGACAGAATTTTAGTTGTTTTGGTAGTGTTTTCTCTGTTTAGGAGGGTGATAAATGATTGGATGGTACATATAATACAATGTAATCTTTATTCAAGAACTTAAAATATAAATTGTGTATAAAAAATACACATGCTAATGTATATAGAAAGACCTGCTTACACTGGTGTGATAAATAGCACATAAATAATTAACACTGTGTGACAATGCTACAGTATGAAGCAAGGAACATATATCAGACAGACATTACATAATGTAGCGTATTTTATAGGTAAAGTTAAAGGACCTGTTCATCTCAAGTAGTTTGTAAAGTAAATACAGTGAGGAAAATAGGATTTAAAGAGAGACATTTGGCTCCAGTGACTGTATGACTGTATGTCAAAATCTGAATATAAAATTGTGTAAAATCTGAGTTTTCACTCGAACTCAGTAACAATTGTAAAATCCTAGTCATTATTCACAATGTACTGATGTCCTCTGTTCATGTAATGAGGAGTCGTAAGACTGAGGATCCATTTGCAGCTTTAATATATAATCTCGGAAACAGCAGGCAGAGTTCAGTACCGGTAAACACGACAGTGTAGGTAAGGCAAAAACGTAGTCAGAACAACAGGCAAAAGGTCAGGGCAGGCAGAAATCAGTCGTGAGTCAAAATACAGAAACAGATCAAAAACCAGAAACAGGAACAATCAGACAACGCTCAGAATGATAGCCGTAGCAAATCAAGACTTCGCAATGGGATCAAGTTCGTTTGCTTATTTAAGTGCGCCAGCTGATAGAGAACAGCTGGTGCACTGATTAGGCTGAGCGGGGTGTAGTGGGAAGTGTAGTCCGGGAGCGCTTAATACTCCGGAGACGATTCTCTCCGTTGTGGGTGCGGAGGTGAGGCAGGTGTGCTGATCATGACAGAGCCCCCCCCCTGCGAGCGGCTCCTGACGCGAGGACGTGTGCGACGTCGAGGTCTACCACGAGACCGGGGAGCGGGCCTGTCTGGGTGGCGTAGGTGGAAGTCAGTGGTGAGTGAAGGGTCCAGGATGTCCCCTGCCTTGACCCAGGAGCGTTCTTCCGGGCCGTACCCCACCCAGTCGGCTAGGTATTCCAGGCGGCCCCGTCGGCGCCTGGAGTCCAGCAATTCGTGGACCTGGTATGCCTCTCCCTCGTCGACCAAGAGGGGTGCGGAGGAGATACGCGGTATGACGGGGGTAGTGCCAGGCGGTAGGAGACTGGATTAATCCGTCTGATGATTCGGAATGGGCCCACAAACCGTGGGCTGAGCTTACGACAGGGCAGACGGAGGCGGAGGTCGCGGGTGGACAGCCAGACCCACTGTCCGGGTTGGTAGTCGGGGTGCTCACGGCGGCGTCTGTCGGCCTGTGTCTTTTGCCTGCGAATGGCTCGCCGTAGCTGCCGGTGCGCCGCGCTCCATGTGTCCCCGCTGCGACGAAACCACTCGTCAACGGCCGGTAGGTCCGAGGGTGTGTCGGACCAGGGGAACAAAGGAGGTTGAAATCCCAGGACGCACTGGAATGGGGTTAGACCCGTGGCGGGTTTGAGGAGAGAATTCTGAGCATACTCAGCCCACATCAAGTATGTGCTCCAGTCGGTCTGGTTATCGTGGCAGTAGGAGCGTAGGAACCGGATGAGATCTTGGTTCAGCCTTTCCGTCTGTCCGTTGGCTTGCGGGTGGTACCCCGAGGTGAGGCAGATGTTCACGTTGAGTTGTTTGAAGAATGCCGCCCAGACTCGTGAGGTGAACTGGGGACCGCGGTCGGACACGATATCCTCAGGCAGGCCATAGTACCGGAAGACAAAGTTGCACAATGCCTCCGCGGTCTCGAAGGCTGTGGGAAGTTTCGGCATGGGGATCAGACGGCAGGCCTTGGAGAATCGGTCGATCACGGTGAGGATAACCGTGTGGTTGTTGGAACGGGGAAGGTCGGTGACAAAGTCAATTGCAATGTGGGACCAGGGGCGTTGAGGCGTGGGCAGGGGAAGCAGTAAGCCCGCGGGGAGCTGATGAGAGGGCTTAGAGGTATTGCAGATTGTACAGGCTCGGACGAATTCGCGCACGTCTGTGGCTAGAGTCGGCCACCAAAACTGGTTCTGAGCCAGGTGTAGGGTGCCTGTGACGCCGGGATGGCCGGCGCTGGGGTTGGAGTGTAGGAGCTCCAGGAGGTTCGTGCGCCAGTTCTCGGGCACATAGGTCCGGGATGGAGGGCAATTGGCAGGTGGTGGTGTGTGGGCGTTGGCCTGGGTTATTTCCGTCATGATGTCCCACTGGATGGGCGCGAGGATGTGGGCTTCGGAGATGATGGGTTCAGGGCTTGTGTCCGGGCCGGGTTCACGGAACATGCGGGACAGGGCATCGGCCTTGATATTCTTGGTCCCCGGCCTGTAGGTCACTGTGAATCTGAACCTCGTGAAGAACATGGCCCACCTCGATTGACGGGGATTCAGGCGTTTGGCGGCGCGAAGGTATTCCAAGTTCCGGTGGTCGGTGAGCACGGTGAACGGGTGTACCGCGCCCTCTAGCCAGTGCCGCCACTCCTCGAATGCTACCTTCATGGCTAGCAGCTCTCGGTCCCCCACGTCGTAGTTGCGTTCCGTCGGAGATAGCTTGCGAGAGAAGTATGCACACGGGAACATCTTGTTGGCCGGGCCCTGGCGTTGAGACAGTATGGCTCCCACCCCCGTATTAGAGGCGTCCACCTCTACTATGAACGGCCGGTCTGGATCCGGGTGGTGGAGAATGGGAGCTGAGGTGAAGCTCGCTTTCAAGCGCCGGAATGCCGTTATAGCTTCAAGGGACCAGGTAAGCCGAGTGGATGCTTTTTTGGTCATCGAGGTGAGCGGGGCCGCAATCGTGCTGAAACCACGGATGAAGCGGCGATAGAAATTAGCGAACCCCAGGAAGCGCTGTAACTCCTTCAGGTTCTGTGGTCGGGGCCACTGTAGTACTGCGCGCACCTTGGAGTCGTCCATGGCGACCCCCTCGGCTGAGATGACGTAGCCTAGGAAGGTCGTGGAGGTCTGGTGGAATTCGCATTTTTCGGCCTTGGCGTACAGACGGTGTTGGATGAGACGTTTAAGGACTGCCCGCACGTGCTGGGTGTGTTCCTCCATGGTCTCTGAATATATAAGGATGTCATCGATGTATACGACCACCCAGCGGTCCAGCATGTCGTGGAACACGTCATTAATGAATGACTGGAACACCGCGGGACTGTTCGAAAGGCCGAACGGCATGACTAAGTATTCATAATGGCCTGATTGGGTCGAAAAGGCGGTCTTCCATTCATCCCCCTCTCTGATCCGGATGAGGTTGTAAGCGCTGCGTAAGTCCAATTTCGTGAAGTATCGGGCCTGGCGGAGCTGTTCGAGAGCCGAAGGCACGAGGGGAAGAGGATACCGGAACTTGACTGTCATGTCGTTCAGCGCCCGGTAGTCAATGCATGGGCGGAGGCCTCCATCTTTTTTCTTCACGAAGAAGAACCCGGAGGATGCCGGGGAGACAGAGGGTCGGATGAAGCCCTTCTGGAGCTCCTCCTCGATGTAGGTTTTCATGGCTGCCGTCTCTGGTTGCGACAGCGGGAAGATTCTCCCTCTGGGTGGAGTGGATCCAGGCAGAAGTTCTATGGCGCAGTCACTGGGCCGGTGCGGTGGTAGTTTGGTGGCCCGAGTCTTGCTGAAGGCCGCCGAAAGGTCTTGGTATTCCGCTGGGAGTTTAGAGGTGGTGGAAGTGGAGCATACAGAGAGCGTGGTGCTGGGTCGTGGGGTTTTCGGAGGCAGTGGCTGGTGTCGGTGGCATGCTTCGCCCCAGCTTGAGATGTGCAGGTCTCTCCAGGAGATGACGGGGTTGTGAAGTTGGAGCCAGGGGAAGCCTAGGATGAGGGTGTGACGCGGGGAGCGGATGATGTGGAAAGGCAGGTATTCTTGATGGTGAGGGCCCACCTGCAGCCGGAGACGCCTGGAGATGTGCGTGATGGGGCCCTCACTGAGCGGCCTGCCGTCTACCGCCTCCACTGCCAAAGGAAAAGCACATGGGGTCACTGGCACGTTATAGGCTTGCGCAAACTCCCTTGACATGAAATTGCCCGCGGCGCCGGAGTCGATTAGAGCAGACTGGTTAATCATTTTCCCCCGTATTTCAACTTGTACTTGTACTACCGCGCAGTTCGAAGATTGAGGAATGAGCGGGTCAGGACTCACCGATGTGTTCCGTCTGCCGGGCGGCTTGTTGGGGCAGGCGGCTAGTCTGTGACCGGCTTCTCCGCAGTAGAGGCAGAGTTGGAAGCGGAAGCGTCTTGCTCTCTCCTCAGGCGTGAGGTGCGTGGCGTCGAGCTGCATGGGCTCGGGGTCCGCCGGTCGGGCTGTGCGAAGTGTCTCGCGCGCGTGTCGGGCGGTGTGCGTAGGAGGTCGACGTGTCCGCATCAAATTGTCAATGCGGATGGACAGGTCAATGAACTCCGTCAAATCTCTCCCTTCATCACGGCAGGCGAGCTCGGCTTGTAGACCCTGATGCAGCCCTTTGCGGTAGATCACCTTTAGGGGTCGCTCCTCCCAACCTGTCTCGGCGGCGAGCGTACGGAATGTCAGCGCGTACTCAGCGGCGGGACGGTCGCCCTGAGATACGGCCAACAAACGCTCCTCTCCGCTCTCACCCGTGGCTGAGTGCTCGAAGACAGCGCGGAATTGGGAGAGAAAGTGTTCAAACGTGGGGAAGGCGGAGCCATCCTCTTGCCAAACCGCCGTGGCCCACTCCAGCGCTTTCCCGGTGAGGAGCGTGCACACAAACGCTACGCGGCTAGCGGCGGTCGGATACAGGGACGGTTGTTGCGCCACAAAGAGCTGACATTGCATTAAGAAACCTCCGCATTTTCCAGGATCTCCGTTAAACTTTTCCGGAAACGCGAGCCGCGGGCTGGTGACAGCTGGGGTCGCGATTGGATCGGCCGGCGGGCGGGGCGCCGGTGCCGGAGGGTTCGGAGCCGCAGCGGAGCCTCGCAGACCTTGTAACGCCGCAGCGAGCTCTCCGATGAGCGAGGTAAGTCGCGTTAGTTGTTGGTGGTGTCCGGCGAGCTGCTGGGCTTGAGCGGAGAGCTGGGTGGCAAGCTGAAAGACGGCTGCTGGATCGCTTGGTGGCGAAGTCTTCTGTAATGAGGAGTCGTAAGACTGAGGATCCATTTGCAGCTTTAATATATAATCTCGGAAACAGCAGGCAGAGTTCAGTACCGGTAAACACGACAGTGTAGGTAAGGCAAAAACGTAGTCAGAACAACAGGCAAAAGGTCAGGGCAGGCAGAAATCAGTCGTGAGTCAAAATACAGAAACAGATCAAAAACCAGAAACAGGAACAATCAGACAACGCTCAGAATGATAGCCGTAGCAAATCAAGACTTCGCAATGGGATCAAGTTCGTTTGCTTATTTAAGTGCGCCAGCTGATAGAGAACAGCTGGTGCACTGATTAGGCTGAGCGGGGTGTAGTGGGAAGTGTAGTCCGGGAGCGCTTAATACTCCGGAGACGATTCTCTCCGTTGTGGGTGCGGAGGTGAGGCAGGTGTGCTGATCATGACAGTTCATTAATACATGACATATCTTAACTGCACTTTTCAATACTGAAAATGTACAGTGTACATGCAGATGTTCTTGTGTAGCCTTCATAAAAAAATCTAATATCGTTTAAATCCACGTCGTTGTCCATTCTAACTTTTAGTTGTTCTGCACAAGTACACATGGTTCAATGTTAAATAGTAGACTATTGTTGCCACGAAGAATTTCCAAGAGAAGTGGCGTGTCTACATGAAGCGCCAACTGTATATCCTCAGTGCTGACCAACGACTGGCCATTTAGTTTCACGATGACATCACCTGCTTCAAGTCCACCCCTGAATACAGAAAGCAGTGGCAAATACAGTATATGAGCGATTTCTGACAGTTTGGTTTAATGTGATTTAAAAAACTAATCCACTGATATCTGGGAATTATGTATCACGCTGTTTCATCTCTTCAACCAGGCTAATTTGTAAGAAAATAGAAGAGAGAAAAAATACAATGAAAAAATACAACAGAATTTCCCAATATAACAAAAAAAAAAAAGATGTATTTACAATTCTTTCATTTGGCAGATGTCCTTAGATTGACAGAAGGAGTAATTATTCATTTATATATATTCATTCATTCGTTCATTCATTCATTCATTCATAGACATACACTAAAGGAGACTGTGACAGTTATCTACATGGGTAGATACCCGTCCTGGCACTGCAACATGCCAGAGTTAACATGTCTAAGTAGCCTAGACTTATTGGATAGTGAGATTTAAACCAGCTCACTGAGCATGAGATGAAAGCTTAAGGCCGGTGATAAGACAAAACCAGAGAACTTTCACCCAATAAGTATTCTACCAATAATTTCAAAAATAGCTGAAAAATTGGTTGCCTCACAGTTAATTGAACACTTAAACTGTGGTGATACCCCTCTCCATCCAATGCAGTTTGGCTTTCGCAAACAACACTCTACAGAAACGGCTACTTGTTATTTTTTTGAGAATTTAAAAAGCCTGTTAGACCAGGGTGGCTTTGTAGGGGCTGTTTTTCTGGACTTGAAACAAGCTTTTGATACCATTAATCATAATGTGCTTCTTGCTAAATTGACTTATTTTAATTTCTCTGAAAGAACACATTGTTGGATGCAATCGTATTTGTCAGACAGAACACAAGCTGTACAAATAGGAAATTCACAGTCATCTTATCTTACTTGTTCTGCTGGAGTCCCACAAGGCTCAATACTGGGGCTGATGTTAAATGTTAATCTCTATGTTAATAACTTACCAAATGTCTGTTCAAATATCAAAATGCAATTATATGCTGATGATACAGTATTGTATACTCATGCAAAGACAAAACAAGAAGCTGCTGCAATACTTTGTGGGGCCATGGTACCAGTGTCCCATTGGCTCCCAAATTCATGTTTATGTCTGAATACTACAAAAACTGTCTGCATGTTCTTTTCTCGGCAGCCAGAGCCATCTGTCTTAGTCAGTGGAGAAAGACTAGATGTGGTAGCACAATTCAAGTATCTTTGTGTGGTCTTTGATTCACATCTGACATTTAAGCAACATGTAAAAAAAATCTCAAATAGTGTAAAATTTAACTTGTCAAATTTCCAACATATAAGGCCTTTTCAAACTGCTGAGTCAGCAAAGGCCTATATGCATGGAACGATATTTAGTCACATAACATACTGTTATACAACTTGGTCTCATACAACCGAGAGCATCTTAAAACCCCTCAAGTCTCTCTTCAAGCAAACATTGAAAATTCTAGACAGGAAGCCTATACATTTTTATCACTGTAATATTCTAGGTAAATATAAATATAATATTTTAGATCTTGACAGTTATCAGACGTTTTTGGATGTCTGTCTCGTTTTTAAAGTTTTAAATGGGCTTGCCCCGTCACCATTAAGAGATTTTATACAAAAAAATAATAATTAGCCAGAGGAGACTGTATTAAAAAGAGGAGATTGTAATGTACAATGGTGCAGAACTAAATTTAGCCAAATGGTGGTGTCTATCAGAGGTCAAGTTAGGAATTGTGACAATTACTGTACTTAACCTTTAAAAGAAAAAACCTTAAACAATGGCTGAAATCAAACCAGCGATGTACCCATATGTAAATCATTTTCTCATTTGATGTCTGTTCATAGTGGCCTTTTAACTTCTGTGTGACTGCTGTTTAATGTACTTAGTCTCTGTTGTTGTGTGATATGTCTATGTTATGTTTGTAAGTAATTTGTATTTTGTGTTTTATGATACCTGCCTTAGGACAACAGATGAAATTTAGCTATTGTGCTAACTGGCATATTTACACTGATGCTCATTGCTGATTTGTTGATTAATGTACACTGTCCTAATTCAAATAAAAAATAATTTACTAAATAAAAATCTATCCCATAGTTATGTTTTTATAAAGATGTCACTTTTCTTCATAAACTAAACTTGTGAATATCATTAGTCACAGCTGGTTGCTAATTACTCTACTAATGGCTCTGTAGGCAAGAAGGGTGTATTTTCCTTTAAAAAAATGCAAACTGAAATCCATTGTGGTTTTTATTGTCTTCTGAGGGAACAAGTTTATTTGTTTGTTTATAGAAGTTGGTGAAGACAACAGACTTGCAATTAATCGCAATCAAATTAGTGGACGCTTGTGAAGAAAATGCATGACATCACGCATGTTGGGTTAAATCTTTTTAAAAAGAAAAAAAATAGATTACATTACATGTGAGGGTCTTTAACTCTGTGTACCTCTGTGTACTGCCATTAGTCAGAAGACAGCAAAATGTCCAGGCCAAGTCATCCAGGATCTGAATTGAAGTGTCAGGATTATTACAACTGTTGTTTAGTAAATTGTTCTCATAATACAGATCTGTTCTCAGCATTTATTAGCAGCATGCAATGGAGGATAATAGTCTTCTCCTGAAGATTTGGTCACTTTTGAATGCTGGCGGTGCTCTCACTCTAGTGGTAGCATGAGACGGTGTCTACAACCCACACAAGTGGCTCTGGCAGTGCAGCTCATCCAGGATGGCACATCAGTGCAAGCTGTGCCAAGAAGGTTTGCTGTGTCTGTCGGCATAGTGTCCAGATCATGGAGGCTCTACCTGGAGACAGGCCAGTACATCAGGAGACGTGGAGGAGGCTGTAGGAGGGCAACAATCCCGCAGCAGGATTGCTACCTCTGCCTTTGTGCAAGGAGAAGCACTGCCAGAGCCCTGCAAAATTATCTCCAGCAGGCCACAAATGTGCATGTGTCTGCTCAAACAGTCAGAACCAGACACCATGAGGGTGGTATGAGGGCCCGACATCCACAGTTGGTGGTCGTGCTTACAGCCCAACACCAGGCAGGACATTTGGCATTTGCCAGAGAACACCAAGATTGGCAAATTCACCACTGGCGCCCTGATGAAAGCAGGTTCACACTGAGCACATGTCACAGACGTGACAGAGTCTGGATACACCATGGAGAACGTTCTGCTGCCTGCAACATCCTCCAGCATGACCGGTTTGGCAATGGGTCAGTAATCAAGGACGTGTGAATATTGTAATGTAGCCACCCCCATTTTTAGCTGTTGTAATGCAATTCCAGGGCACAACCAGATGATGGGGCTTTGCTCACAAACACTTTCTGACCCTGACTTTACAGGTCAGAGACAACTTTTTTTAAGAGTATAGAAGCAGTTTTCTCTTTCACCTTGTACTTGTCCAGCAGGAAGATAGTAGGAAGGACCTGAAACTTTAATGTCATTATCACACACTGGAGAGAGACAGACAGAGGGATGTTGTATTTGGTGACACTGTGGGTTTTGAACTTGTGCAAATGAAAGTCAGTTTTATTATATATATTAAAACATGCATCACCAAGTGTAACAACACTGCACTATTAGAGACATTAGTTTTAATAGGAATCCTCAGATTTGCAGGAGGTGAATACCAGAGTTTGCGGATTGACCTATAGTATCTGTCTGTGAGATGTGAGGGAGAGAACACCCCTTTGTTATGCTTACTAGGGGAGCAGAGCTGGGTGTTATCAGCAATGTTCTCACCATCCTCCTTCTACTGTTCTGTCTTCTGGGACAATGATGTGCCTTGAGAACAACTTTCAGAAAACTTCACCTGAATGACTGAGAATCTTGTCATATGTTTAAATTAAAAAAAGAATGATTTTGGATCATTTATTACCATCAAGCATTCTTAAAAATTTGATGCGTTTTTACTTACCAAAATGAAAACTAAGACAAATATACTGTATGCCAATAGCGTGATTTGAACTGAGGACAAGATATTTTCAGAACATGCATCTAGGACCTGTTTAGACATTAACCCTCTTATTACAGTATGTTGCAGGTCAAATTGACCAAGTTTTTAAAAAAATTAAACAAATAAAAGTATTTTTCCGCTTAAAACTTCAACATGTAAAATAAAATTGGTGAACATCACATATTTGCAACCCTCCCTAAAGTCGTATGGTTAGAGTACTGTAGGGTTAAATGTCATATACTGTAGGACTTTTGTTTGTTGGCATATTTAAGTCTCACACTCTCTTATATTGTCTTGACATCATCTATAAGGTGCAAAAATGCAGTTTTGTTATGACTTTTGATTGGAACAACATAACCTGTAACAATTTGTTCACAAACTTCAACCTGGGCCAGGAGCTTCTAAAGAGAAAGTCCATGTTTGACTTCACATACTGTTCAGAACAACAAATAATGTCTTACTGCCCCAACAAGGGGCAGTAAGACATTATTTGTTGTAAAGCTTTATTCTCATGAGGACTTTGCACACATGCGAGAACCAGAAACTGAGGTTTGTTGGGCGGAGATGTTGGTTTAAAAACAATTCTCAAATAAAAGTTACTTTCATTTCATACTTGTCTTGATTTTAAGTCACCGGGTCAATTTGACAGACTCGTTTCCCAGCACTGTGACTTTCTACATGTACTGTATTGTAGAAGGATGTGGCTCAGCGCAATGAATAGATCCAATCACTACATTGTAGATGTTAAGATCGTTACATCTACATGTTAATGGCCTGGCATTGATACAATAGACAAGGCAGGCGTTTGTCTGTGACTTAATGGCCCCTTGGAATTTGTGTATTGGCTCACAGTGGCTGCACGATGTGTCTCTGTGCCCTGTGAAAGCTGGAATGCTGAAAGTGTCTGATACATTAAAACTATAGCTGAAAACACCTGAGATGAAATACAAGTAGAAATAGTTGAATTTCTATATAAAGAGTAATTAAATAAGTATTGAAAATGCAGTCATCAAGTAAATGGTAGCTGACTTAATTGTAACAATAGAAATGTAAAAAAAAACCCTAAGATCGAAAACCATAAAAGATATTACAGAACCGAGCAGAGGTTTTATAGTGTACTGTTATGACTACTGAACAATGCTCAGATTTGCAGCAGCAGAAGCCTGTTCTAACCAGACTGACGATTCTGTCTGAAAGAAGTGGGGGACAGCAACATTCTTTGTTATGGTTACTAGGCACATTTGGGTCTTGACAATGATGTTCACAACATCATCTGTATGTCACTTAATGGTGTATTTGCACAAGAAACCTGTGAGATTAATTTGTCATTTGCAGTTCTTTATACCTATAAAAAATTCCAGTGTTTACTCTGTATCAGCAAACAAGGTATTTGCTCTAAAATTGTAATGAAAACAACTTTTTATTTTACATAATTATGTAATTACTTCATATAATTAAAATAACCCACCCCCAGAAAAAGACAACATGAAATGTTTATGAAACAGAAAGCAAACATTTATTTCGAGAATGCAGCGCGATATATTTCTGGATGAAACGTCCGGGAGTCTTTCTTTGATTTAGATGTACTAGAAAGTAATAACAGGCAAAAGCACAGCATCATTTGCAGTTCTTTATTCCATAAAATGAGTTAACATGAAATAATATACTGTAAGTGGTTCATTTTCCAATGTGCCCCCATTGTTCACCACAATCAGTTTCAGGACATTATTTAACCCTGAGATAAGGTTATTACAAAACTCTTGGGTCACTTTTGCCGACCAGAACAACTCTATGGCATGAACAAGTTTGTTTCTTTGTTGCCTTGTTTTGCCTCCTTTCAGATGTAGTCTTTCATAAAGTGCCAAACAAGATCGATGGGGTTCAAATCTGGTGACTCCGGTGGAGTCTTCACCCAATTGATTCCCTCTGATGCTATGACAGGAATGGGCGTGGATCTTAACAAACTTTGTCTGATTGGTTTGGTATCCTGTGGTCTAGCCAATCAGATTAATTTTTCCTACGACTGATTCCAAGAATGACGAGTCAGCATACAGGGAGGAGGTGCAACAACTAACTGCCTGGTGTAGAGCCAACAACCTTTCTCTGAATGTAGACAAAACTAAAGAGATGGTTGTGGACTTCAGGAGAGCACAGAGCGAACACTCTCCGCTGAACATCGACGGATCATCTGTAGAGCACCAAGTTTCCTGGTGTTTTTGAATATATATATTTAATGCAGGGCCAACTGCTGGATTATTTACTGAAGGCCTAACTCAGCACCCACAACATATTTTTGAACATAGGCTACTTGTGTTGTGGAACCTATTCACAGTACTGTACCTAAACACAACTCTCTTGTTCAGCTTTGCTCATGTGGTTTCTGATGTATTTGCCCATTCTTCTGCTCTGGCTTGATTGGATAGAGACTGTTGGTAAAGAGAAATTGTCATGTCTTGCCATAATTTCTTATTCCTATTATCTCATCCATTCTAAAACATTTAGTTACATGGTTTTGAACCACTCCTGTATAGGTTTGACAGTATACTTAGGGTTGTTGTTTTGTTAGAAGGTGCACCTTTGCACCACTGTCTAACTGTATCTTACAGCCTGAAATGGAGTTTAATTTATGACAAGTTTTCAAGTCTGTGCCGAAAGGGAGTGAATTGTCGGTACTTCATATTATAAGTTAGTAATTTATGAATATTAAACATTTTCCCCTGATAGATGTTTTCAATTCAGACCCTTGTTTAATGTTTAAAAATGCTGGCAAACAAGCAAAATATTTTTTTTAATTCTAGACAAAGCACCAGAAATATTGAACTAATATGAGCTTGTATAATAGAAAAACTAGAGATTCATTTTAGTCTTCTACATTGAAACCAATATCCCACAAAGACATGGATTAAACTGTATTCTCTTCCAAGGGAAACCTCTGAGGGTTGGAACTGATATAACAGCCAGCTAATTTTACTGCTCTATATTCTCTCAGAACAGACACTGATTAATATTCCCAGATGGTTTATATCAGAGTAGGAGAAAGGAGAGAGAGAGAGACAGAAGAGCAGAGACTTTTTATGCTCTTTAGTTGCTTTTGGAGGATTGCACAATAGTTAGAGAGAAAATAGAGTTTAAAATGAAAACATTACATTTTTCAGTGTGATCATGGAGTTAGTTTGTAGAATGAATTTAAAGTTGTGAAACATTCCTGCACTGGATACATGCATTTTGTTTTTCCATGATTATGTAATGTAATTCACGACCATGAAAACATGCAGTCTTTTAATCAAATAAAAACATTTAAACAGAATTTTTGCAGTTCTTAGCTTTTTGGTAAACATACAAATATGAGAGATCTTAGCAATTAAATGATCAAGAAAACTTGCTGTTCACTGTCACAGGTTGAAAACATGCTCCCACATAGCAGTGAGTCATGTATTTGGAAGAACAACAAAATTCATTCAACTCCAGTGTGTCAAGTCATCTAACAGTAATGCCAACAGTAATGTATCATAAAGCAATATTTACCATTAGATAACCTAAAGTCACTCAAAAATGTTGCTATTGATATTTTTGGACAGACATATTTCATTTACCTTTTATTTTGTATGTTTTATAATTCTACACAATGTATACTTACTGATTTGTTCTCACTGTAGTGTGTCTTCAAATGTCAGCAATTTAAGGAAAAAGTCTCACACACTTAAAAGTGAAACATACAGTAGTGATGCCTTATAAAACAATCAATACAACTTCTCTGATTCAAGGACTCCATCTAGTGAAGAACTCCAGAAGCAAAGATTCTTAAAATATATCCACATTATGGAGCTCATACAATATAAAGAAAAATGCTTAAAATAATTTGATTTCTGCTTTGTGCGTAAGTATGTGTATATAATAAGACCACCAAAATCAACAGTTTATTTCAAAGAATTTTTATTATAGCTGATTATTGAGATGTCTCCAAATACAGAAAGAATCGCTGAATCATATGTCTTATTACTTTTAGGAATCTCCAAACACTAATCACAAGACAAGCAGGAAAACTATAACCAATACAGTCATGATATCTAATTATACAGAATAACATCTAATAATAGAGCAATACAAGAAAGTGCAATAAACAATGGTTAATGAGAAAAAAGGTAATTAATATGTCTAGATTGTTTATATCAGAGTAGAAAAACTGAGTGAAAGAGATAGAAGAACAAAGGAGAATTCTTTTGCATTTGAACACAAGGCTGGAGAGAATATAGGGTTTGAAATAACAACACAATTATTTTCAGAGAGCACTAATATGTAATGTGCAATAAACATTGGTTTACAATTAAAAAAAATCATACAACAAAAAGGAACAAGCACATGTTGCAATATATAGTAAATAACACGTAACCAAACCAAGTGTCAGTTATTATTAGAAAAAACTCTGCTTCAGGTGTTATGATATTTCAGGAATAACTGCAATATTGTGTAAATACTCTTCATCTTCTGCTTCTATAATATGAAGCCAAGCTACTTATATGCCTGGAAGTAAAATAAATTATTTTTTGATAAATATACTCATATTAAGATTAATAAATATAAAAGCATAATTGATATAATCAGAATCATGACATCAGAAGAAAAGGTTTATAGCAACTTGGCTAGTCAGACATACCCAGGTATGTCTTGATTGTTTTTATAATGCCTGTTGTTGGAGCATTTACATTACGATCTGAGCTGCTCATTGCAGATGCCATTCCTGTTAAAACAAATTTAATGAGCAATATCTCTTCACATACATGTCAAAAACTCAAATAACATTTAATTATAATCCAGCTTTTATGTAAAAAAAAAATACCTTTTTTTTGATCAGAATCTGGAGATTCTTGTCCTTTTGTGTAAAATTCTTTATTATTTTGTTCATACATGTCGTTAATCTTCTTCAGGAGTTCATTCACTTGAATCTCATTCCTGATGTCTCTGTTATTGAGCACATGAAATCTGTTTTTATGTATTTTCACTAATTCACTGAGTTGCTGATTCTCCTGAATGAAGATTTCAATTGGTTTACCCTCCAAATTATCTGCTCCAGTGAAGAGAATCATTGTGTGTTTTTTGGCATTTTCTCCAAGACAATCTTGTACATGTTTCATGGCTGTATTTGCAGCTAGAGTGAATCGCTCAATGTTGAGCACTATAATAATGACATGAGGACCAGGACAGCAGTCAGACAGTGATTTCGAGATGGCCATCTGGATTTGTTCCACATTATCATCAAAGACAGGAGATTCTACCAGATTGAGAGTCAGGCCAGTGGTAGTCCATGCAGAAATTGAGCCTTCTCTGATTTTACACTGTTCACATTTCCTGAGAAGGGTCTTGATGCTTGACGTCTTTCCCACTTTGTTTCTTCCAAGAAATAAAACTCTGATTGGATTTTCATACATACATTTTTCTGAGTCTATTGAATTTTTTGATCTCTTGCTAGCAGTCACTACATTTTCTTGCTGGTCACCATAAGAGGAAAAACCAGAAGGGTTTTCTTCTTTATGGTTTGTTTGGGAGTATGTGTTTCTCAGCTCTGTCTTTTTTAAATCCTTTAGTAACCTTTCCACTGCATCATCAGATGTTTTATCTCTGTTGTTCCAGCAGTGGTATCTGTCTCCACATTGCTTTAATAGATTATGAAACTCTTTACTTCCTTCCCTAATGAAGTCCTTAAAAGATTTACCCTCAAGGTCATCACTGCGTGTAAACAGGATTGTAGTATGATCCATAAAGGAGGGTCCAAAGACCTTTTTAAGTTCATAGATTTGATTAAGTTCTTCTTCAGTTTCCATTGAGCCAACACGTATGACAAGGAGAAAAGAGTAAGGTCCATCAAGACATCGTACAGCCTGTATTATTTCACGCATGGCATCATGTTTAGTGCGTTCAGTGCAGTTCCAGCCTGGAGTATCCATTATTTTAACCTGCCAGCCTTTGATTACCTCTTCCATCACTTGTAATTCACATGTCACCGACTTTGCAGATGCTTCTGATGCAAACAATTTTTGGCCCAATATTGTGTTTCCAGAGCAGCTCTTACCAGAGCCAGAAGCACCAATTAAAACAATCTGTACTGTATCAGTAAATGCTTCCTGATTATTTGCAGACATTGCACCACAGTGATGGAAAATCACAAGAAGAAATGTGCCTGGGAAAATATTAAGAAGTGTTTTTTTAATCTCTTGCTTTATTTGTTTGCATTATCTGACATTTAACATATTTCTCGATACATTAAAATATCAAAATTTGAATCTACGTCTTTTCAAATATTTTTACAGAGAATGTGGAAGACAGGAAGTTTGTGTTAAATTAGGCAGTTGTATTAATTGTAGTTAACTAGAAATCATTTTAATTTTATGATTACTTCAAATAGTCCCTCAAAACAATTCAGAACCAAGCAATAATAATAGCAGATTTAAATAAGCATGGGGGATAAGAGGGATACTCCACTGTTTTCTGTAATGCTGGGAAAGTTCAATGACAATTTGCTGTAGCGGGCTAACTTAAGCTAGGATTTATGAGATACTGTATTGAAACTAACTGTATCACATAGAAACAGTACACATTTATAAGAAATTAGATTATCTAAATATAAAACTCACCTATGTGAAGTCAACACAGAGTAGACAATTAAGTAGAGGCAATCTAAGGCTGAGGCTATATAATACACCGTAAAGTCCTGCCTCACAAGCTGAGTTATCCAATAATAATGGCATATCAGTGAGGAGGAGGAGTTAACAAACTAAAAAACCTTGGTGACCAAGTGGTTCAGAAAATTAAATTTTCCAAGCTAACACTAAAGACTAAAGTCAGACATCATCAACTACATCGATACATCAACCATGGCTGTTATTGGTATGTTTACAAACTGTATAAATTTAACTCGCACACATCTGAGAAATAATATTTGATCAGGCTAACACGCTGTATTTAATTTCAATCAGGCAATAACTTAGTGCATTCAGCACCTTTGGTATTGGGATACAAATGTATATATAATGTTTTGCTTATGTGCTCACTAAAATCTAGTGTCTTTTAAAAGAAAACTTTAGTCAGTCAGTCAGTCAGTTAGGCAGTCAGTCATTTTGTTTGTTTGTTTTGTTGTTGTTGTTGTTGTTGTTGAAAAAATACAATAACAAAAAACCTATTTATGCCAAAACCTACTACAAATATTTTTTTAAATTGCAACATTAACTTAAATTAATTAAATCAAACAAATATAACGTAGTATGCAGAATAGTCCAAATAGTCATTTCAAATCTTCATTGAAAGCATTAACAAAGCAAATGAACTCTCAAATTTTTTTTAAAATTTGTTTTATCTTATAGAGCGAAATCCAGTGCGTTTGGTCCTCCTGGGCAAGACAGGGGTTGGCAAAAGTGCCACAGGAAACACCATTCTGGGTAAGAAGGCATTTGTGTCTGCCGTTAGAGCCGCATCTGTTACAAAGGAATGCACAGCTCAAACAGCAGTGATCAATCTACAACGTATTACAATCATTGACACACCTGGCTTATATGACACAGCAATTCCCCTCGAAAGTATTGTGGAAGAAACTATGAAAGGCATGCAGCTGATAGCTCCTGGACCTCATGCATTTCTTCTTCTGCTTGATGTGAGGCGTCACACTGAAGAAGAGAGAAACACTGTCAAGAAATTTAAAGAAATTTTTGGTGATGATGTGTGCCAGTATGTGATTATACTGTTCACTCATGGGGATGATCTCGAATTTGATGATAAAAGCATCGAGGACTACATCAAAGAAGCTGGATCTGACCTTCAGGAGCTGATAACATCTTGTGGGCATAGATATCATGTTTTTAACAACAGGTCAAAAGACTACACCCAGGTGCTGAAATTCCTACACATACTTAACAAGATGCTGAAAGAAAACAAGCACAGTTACTATAGCTATGAACTGTTTACAACTGCAGAGACTCTGAAAGAGGTGAAAGCAACTGAAAAAGAGAAAGAAGAGAGATTAAGAGAATTGGAAAATAAAGTGCTGGAACTTCAGCATAAAACCAACCTATGCACTATAATATAATGGAGAATGTATGAAATGCTCCTTCAGCCAAAAAAAGCAGAGAATATGAAACAAATAATAATACATGAATAAGTTATTCAATAATACATGAATAAGTTAAGGCACAAAGTAGCACATACTGTATATAAAATTTCTGAGGGAATTATTAGGAGGGTTTTTCTGTATAAATGTATTTAATGTCAAGTGCTCTTTTAAGCATTGATTTCTTTTTCTTTTAGCAATAAATGTTTGTAACACATGGTTATAAAATGATGGAGGGGAACACTTATTCATTATAAAACTATTTACTAGTGTTTTTAAGATGATTTTCTAACAAATGTTAAGTATTAATTTAATGTCTTCACTGTGCATGTTTATCCTCAAGTCAAATAAAGCATTTAATTAGTTTATTTCTCCTTGCATTTTTTTTTGCATTTTTCTGCAATGTTTGTATTTGTATATAGGATCAAACATTTTATTGTGCCAGCATTGCTGTAGACACTTCAATAAGCTTGTTTGAACATAAATGACTGACATATCAAACTTAAATACATAAATTATGCATTAAAGTGGTGTAATTTGTAAATATTGTGAATAAACATAATGTATGAAGTTCTGATTGATTATTGCCATTGATTTCTGATGTTTGTCTAGCTAGATGTCACTACTTTCTTCAACTAGCAACTTTTTGCGTGAACTGTCCAGCATACATGTAGCTAATGTTAACCTGGTTTTAGAAAAAAAATTATGGTCATACTTATGAGAAACAAAACAGCAGAATTCCTAATAGAACCAGACATCAGACAAACAAACCCTGATTCAATGCATTTGAAGGTATTGTGTTTGTGTGGGACTGTTCATGAGTATTTGTTGGTGCCAGTCATTACACTCTAAAAACTGCTGAATTATTTTGGCAACCCAGCACTGGGTCAAAAAGGGACGAACCCAACGCTGGGTTATTTTAACCCAACTAGTTGGGTTATCATGTTTAACCCAGCATGCTGAGTTGTGATTTTAACCCGATTATTAGTTAAAAATGATGACACTGCTGGGTTGAATTGAACCCAAAATGGGACAGAAATTTGTGATAAAAATAATGAATCTACAGCAATACTTTCTTTGATAATCCAACCCCGCCCATGGGAAACACAAAAGTATTTGGAAGCAATTTAGGTGATCTAAATAAAATGTAGGCATCGGGGTCCATGGGACACGGAGGCAAATCAGCCACGGACGCCCGAATGCACTACATTAACTCTGTCCATCCCAGTCCTTTGTACACCTGTGACCGAGCCTGTTAACAAGATGGCTGCCGCCAGTCCCGAGTCAGTTCACAAGATGGCTGCTATACCGGCAAGCCCAGTTGAGGCCCATGCGAACCGGTAGGTCTCAAGCCCTCACGGATACCCCGATGGTGTCCGTTCGGGCGGCCGGCATTCCTAAACCATCTGCTTCACCAGCCGGGCCAATCCAGTCAACGGAACCAGCCGGGCCGATCGGGTCTACAGAACCAGACGGGTCGACCGGGTTTTTGGAGCCTACCGGCTCGACCGGATCAATCGCGTCGGCCGGGTCAACCGGAATGACGGAGTCACGTAATTCAGCTCATATGGTTACGCCCAAGCTCCATAGACTCTCTGCCATTGCCAAGATGGCTTTGCCCGACTCTCATAACCTTACTGCCCTGTCTGCTGGTTTGCCTTGCTGTTAATTGATTGCCCCGCCCACTTGTTTGTTGCCATGGACACTCATTGAACTTTCCCTCAGGTGTGTTGTCTTAGTCTCTGTTTGTCTCTGCCTCGTGATTGGTTCCTGTTTGTTATATCTATTCTGTTCACTTCCCTGGGGCTAGTCGTTGTTTAATGTTTGTCTAATATTTGATGGTTAATGTTCTATGTTTTTCGTTAGCTCTGAGTTCTGCTTAGTTTTGCCTGCCTGCCTGTTTCTTGTTTTGGATTAATAAAACGTTTGAACTGCAATTGGATCCTCACTCGCCCTTGCAGCAACGTTAAAAGTTAAAAAACACAGAATCCAATGAAGCATGCAGGTTACAGTAATAATAATAAAAGTTTATTAATGATACACAATTTAATTAATAATAAAATAAGTTACAGTTTGTCTGTAAAAATGAATGCTCGCAGAACTCTTACTGCTGGTGTCTCCTCCCCAGGAAGTCCATACACCAGTCTGTAGCAACTGCCACACCAGTGAACACTGCTTGCTGCCATCAACTAATTACATAGAAAATATTAATGTCAGTCAAAAGGCATTTTATCCAAGAATTGCTCCTAAATTGTCCTAATTATCCTGGGAGTGTCACGAATAAAATGGCGGTCGAACATGTTTAGTTTCAAACCTTATTTAGCATGAGCTGACCTCAGACATTTCCGGTTATTTCAAACTAACCATAGGCTGTACAAGAGTGGAGGAATTTAAATTGAATCCAGAAAAAAAAACTATATTAGGTTGTATACTTGCAGTGAATGAATCTCATTTGCTGTTGAATTTACCTCACAGAGAAGTTAAACAAAATGTAGAAGCAGAGCGGGAAATTGGATGTCCTAAAAAAAAAACGTTACCATCAAGTAAATTCCGCCGTATCAAAACCGTATCCAACACATTTATAGTAAAGTAGATTTAACATGTACAAAAGTAATATTTAAAAAGCATTCACCCTATTCTTTCCAAGCTCCGATGAAGATGCCACGCGTGTTCTCCTGTTCACTGATCTGGGATCTGTTGTGAGTTGGAGCACGACTGTCACGGCCATGAGGTAATCTCACTTTAACTGACCGAAAGCCAAAATTGTGCATATATAACATTAGTTTATACAGTAAAGCCGTTTTTTTATGGCTATGAACATCGTTAAATACATATTGAATAACACGTTTCAGACAGACTTTCACTCGCTTTTATCTGAAGACGCGAAGAAAATGTCGGCATCTCGCACTGTTGTCATCCGATTTTCACGTTGACGTGCATGCTCTCTTTCATGTCTGTGTTCCCAATCCAGCGCCGCTGGGTTATAGCTAAAGACAATTTTCAACCCAAACTTGGTGTTTTATGGTGCTACATAAAACAAAGACAGAGCCAAGGATCTTTTGGCTCATTAATACTTGGTAAAACATGGTTATAAAATTCAAATCAGATTATAGGTAGACAGAAACCTATTTGTTTTGAAACTTTTTACTATTTACTATATCAAAGCCAGAGGACAATTGGTGGTCTAATACTGCTATTTTTGGTAGAAAATGTATGTAATACTGTAATGTAATAATGTATACTGTAATGTGGTAAAATCTACATATAGGTATAAGAGGCATTTTAGCGTGTCTAGAAAAGAAATGTCAGCTGTTTCAGGTGACAGAGCAACATACAGAGAGTACTATGGGGTATGTATAATTGTCTGGAGAAATTCTGAATTTAATACAAATGCTGATTATTGATATAATGTCATCATTGTGTAGCGGATTTCACCCAGCACCACAAATGACACACCGACTCCAGGCTCTTTGGTGAACCACGTCTGCAGTTTATTAAACAAAAGACACGGGATCACACACACATCCTCTCACCAACAGTCTGACTCTCTTCAGTCACATGTAGAGCTGAGAGTCCTGAATAAAGTCCACCTGATAGTCTCTTACATTTCTTACACAAATATACATAAAAATTATAGAAAATAAAATTAACTCAACATGTACACTTTTCCTTTACATTACACATGAAACACACTTATCAGACAATATTTAGCCAATTTCACTCAATTATGTGATCGTATAGTGGTTCTAAGTGACGCCTCTAAGTGACGTCACACCAATGTAAACTAACTTTTTACAAAGTACATTGTTTTCTTTCATGGTGCTATATAAAAAAATGAAAATTATATGGATTGATAAGAAAAACATAAAATTACAAAAATAATTAAATACATTCAAATGAAATCTCTTTCAAAATAAAAGACACTAAAGTTTGCTGGAACACAAAACTCAGAACATTACACTCTCCCCTCCCAAATTTCAGCAAACTTTAAGGCTGTATGTGAGATAATTTCCTTTTAAAGGGGATATCCAGACTTCAGTCATTCAAATGAATAGCAATAAACCTTGCTTGGAAGAAATATGCCCTAATACATATAACCATACATCCCTCAATAAAGTACTTCTCAAATGCCCTTAAAGTTTTGCATGCTTACTCTGATATTATTCAGAACACTTTTCAACATTATGGAATTAAATTTAACATCCAACAAGACTGGAAAGGATTTTGAGCAATTCTGCTAACGGATCAGTATGTTGTGGCTCACTTATTACCATGCTCATACACTCAAGAAGTCTTTTAACAGGCTTTACTAACCTACCAGATCTAGTCTTCACAATCCCTTCATTTGGTTTCAAAACCGTGTCTGACACAATTACTTTTCTTGGGGACAGTTTCTTTGAGGCTCTAGTTTTACTACTTGGGACTTTAAACTTGTGACTACTGTCTGATCTGCTTTCAGAACTGGCTCTACTCTGGACAGTATTCTGTTCTCTTTGAACACTATGACTGGTCACAGACTCTTCAACCATTTCTTCATCAATACTCATTCCATTTGAGTCTGAATTAGGCACACTGCTCCCATCATCTGTATTCTGGCCATCTAGACTGACATCAATATCACAACTGCCACAAGAAAATTCACTGTGGTTGCTTCCACCATCTACTACTGAAGAATCATGGTCTCTTGTGTAATCTGTTGAAGCCGATGTGTCAATCTCTGTGGCTTGTCTAGTGCTTTGTCCCTGAACAGAATGTGTCTTAACAGGTTGAGATTCTTTTGGGCCTCGGCTCTCCAATATCCAAGCGGCAACCCTGCCACACCTAGATCCTCTTTCAGAACTGAACAGAGACTTGTACTTTTGGTCTTTCACCTCATGTGTTTCTTCCTCAGAAATTGTGGAGAACACTGTAGTGTTGGATTCTGGTTTCTCCAAGGGAAGGAAGTTGACAGGTAAGAGAAAGTTACGGTGAACAACTCTACTTTTCTTTGTAGCTGGGTCTTCTACCCTATAGATGTGCACTGTTGGGTCTTTCCAAGTTATCACATGAACTACAGAGTCCCACACATCAGCTAACTTTCGTTTTCCTCTCTCTTTTTTGTTTACCAGAAGGACACGGTCTCCGATTTCTAAAGGCACACCTCTCGATCTCTTGTTATACTCTCTCGCCTGCTTCCTTTGGGCTGCAGTTGTACTTTCCTGAGCAATTTTTACAGCTTCTCTGAAATCGTTCTGAAGACAGTCCACATACTCATCATAAGTCTGCACCTCATCATTTTTCAGGGCATTTCCAAACATGATATCCACAGGCAGCCTCGGTACCCTGCCAAACATCAAGTAGAAGGGTGCAAACCCTGTAGTTTCATGAGTGGTGCAATTATATGAAAATGTGAGTGTCTGTATCACTTGGGGCCATCTCTCTTTTGATCGTGGCGGCAAAGAACGGATCATGTTCCCCAGAGTACGGTTGAATCTTTCGGTTTGCCCATTACCCATTGGGTGATAGGGTGTAGTATGGGACTTACGGACACCAGAAACCTGTAGCAACTCAGCAATCAGTCTGCTTTCAAAATTTGCTCCTTTGTCAGAATGTATTCTTTGTGGAAAGCCATATACACAGAAAAACTGATTCCACAGCTTCTGAGCCACCACTTTTGCTGTTTGGTTCAGGCAGGGGAATGCATGGGCCAATTTTGTAAAGTGGTCCGTTATTACGAGAACATCAACATTCTCTCCATGTCTTCCTTCTGCAGACCAGAAATCGATACACACAAGTTCTAATGGTGCGCTTGTCTTGATGGACTCCAGTGGTGCTCTGGCTTCAGGTTCCAGAGTCTTTCCAACGACACAGCGTTTACAGTGTGAAACATACTTTTTGACATCCGTGTCCATTCCAGACCAGAAAAACCTCTGCCGTACTAAGTGAAGAGTCCTACTTTGCCCTTGATGACCGGCGTCATCGTGAGTTCCTTTCAGAGCAGCACTCCGAAGCAAAGGAGGAAGTACTAGTTGGCACCTGACTTTTCCTACCCTATCTTTGGACCTGCGATACAGAACACAGTCTCTGATCACTAGTTTTTCCCAATGTTTCAGCATTCTCAGTACTGATGTGGTCTCATTGTCTCTCTCTCTTCGTGATGGTCTCCTTTTCCTGTCAACGAAGAATATAACACGTGCAAGAGTGGAATCTGTTCTCTGTTTCACCTGTATTTCCTCCAGTGAAAAGACAGGGAGTGCATCCACACCTCCTTGAATTAAACTGTGAGTGCAGTGAGAAAGCTGAGCACCACGAACTGGTCTGGTGGATTCCCAGTCAAGGCAGGACTCTAAAATAGCTTTCACTCCCTCATTTTCAATCTGGTGCAAACTCCCAGCTTCAACACTCTGAACACTATTCTCACATGTCTGATGGAGTACATTCACTGACAACCGGAAAGCTTCCTGAACTGCTTCGGATGTTACAAGTTGAGCTTTACCCTTAAGAGCTTCACAAACTTCTAGAGTTTTTGCAAAAGGGCGTCGACTTAACAGATCAGCAGGAACATTCTGGGTGCCAGGTATGTATCTCAGATCAAAATCGAAGGGCGCTAATTTAGACACCCATCTTTGTTCACAGGCATCTAACTTTGGTTTTGACATAATATAGGTCAGAGGATTGTTGTCTGTTAATACCGTGAACTTAGTCCCCTTCAGCCAATGGGCAAACTTATCACAAACTGCCCATTTTAAAGCATAGAACTCTAATCTATGGGCGGGGTAACGGGACTGAGCCCTTGACAGGGACTTACTCGCAAAGGCCACTGGTCTCGGTTTTTTCTCTCCCTCTGGTGTTTGACTCAGAACCGCACCTAATCCATCCATAGATGCATCAGTGGACAATAGGAAAGGTCTCTGAAAGTCTGGATGAGCCAAAGTAACTGTGTTAACAAGTGCATGTTTAATTTTTTCCACAGCCAAATCACACTCTGCAGTCCAGTCCTCAGGTTTCAGACGCTTGGGTTTGACAGCTCTGGGGACAACTTTTCCACCTTTGATCTTTTGTCCAGCGGTCAGTTTATACAGAGGTTTGGCTAACGATGAAAAACGTTCAATGAAATGTGAATAATAGTTTGCCATTCCAAGAAAAGATTTCATTTTTGTGGGTGATGGAGTCTTTCCATCTTCTTCCATTAGCTCCACCACGCTGAACTCACTGATCGCGAACACTTTTGCTGGATCAGTCGTGATGCCACTCTCCGATACAACATGTCCCAGGAACTTGACAGTTTTCCTCAGAAAGTAACATTTCTTTGGGGACAATTTGAGGTTATGATCTTTGAGCCGAGAAAACACCATTTCAAGGCGGTCGAGTGCCTCCTTCTCAGTTTTTCCAAACACCAGCAGGTCATCTAAGTAACAGAGGAGGGATAGAAAGTTCTGGTCCCCGAAGATTGCAGTCATCATGCGGAAGAACGTTGCTGGACTGTTGCACAAGCCCTGAGCCATCCGATTGTATTCATATAGCCCTACCGGGGTGGTGCACGCTGTGTACTTACGATCTTCTTCATGGATTGGGATATTATAAAAACCAGATGTTAAATCCATGGTACTGAAATAACAGTTTCCCCCCAAGGACGCAAGAGCATCAGCTTGGTGGGGCAGCGGGTATGCATCTTTTTCGGTTCTTTGATTGAGCCACCTGAAGTCTGTACACACTTGTAATTCTCCAGAGGGTTTCCAGACTAAAACTAAAGGTGAGGCCCATTCGCTGTTGGACTTCCGGATGATACCGCGCTCCTCCATTTCATTTAGTGTCTGTCTTAATTTCTGGTATTGAGCTGGCGGGACTCTCCTATATGGAAGGCGGAAAGGCTTTTCATCTTTTAGGTGTATCCTGTGGACAGTGTTTTTGACCTCACCACAGTCCAGCTTATCACGGGAGAAAGTGCTCTCATACTCCACAATGAGGTCCGCCAATTGTCTTTTCCAGAAATCATTAACTTCACAGGAGTCAATATCGATTTCATTTAGTCCCAACTCTCTCAACTTAACTCTGAAGTCTGTTTGCAATATCTCACTTTCTTTATGGACATTCTGAGGGACTCCTCTTGATTCATGCTGTATGTCCTCTGTTAGCTGTAACTCTTCGAGGGCAAGACACGGATGCACTTGAGCAATCTTTGCATTCCGACGAAGTACAATAGGACGATCCAGCATGTTTATCACCTTCATGGGGATCCATCTGTCACCCCAGAGCGGGCACACAGTACGAGCAATCATGATGTTTCTTGGTGCAGAATGAGAAGAGGAGGGCTCTACCATCACTGTACTCCCAACAGACAGAGGAACCTCTTCTTTTAGCCTTCCCCATATCAGATGCTCATGCTGTGGCTCCAGTGTCACACACTGTTTTAACATCACAGTGCCAACTCTTTTTGGGATATTATCTCCATGCCAACGGTCCACATTGGAAAGCAGACTGAGAAGGGGATCATGACTGTTTTCCTTAACAGGCTGAGAAATATTCTCCCAGTACCATTTTGTTTTCTTTGCTTCTTGCGTCACGTGTCTTAGAACATTTGAGCCTACGATCATGTCATCATCTTGGCCTGGGACAACTAAGAAGTTTACTGTCATTTTGCATCCAAGCAGATCTACATTTAGTTCGTAGGTACATTTTGTCTTAGCCTTGCTGCCTCCGCATCCAGTGAGTACTTTTGTTGTGGGTTTTCTCTGCTTGTCACAGATAATCTTGTGGTCCTGAAGTGTGCGTTCAGCTGCTTCACTCAATGTACAGGTTACAGATCCACTATCTATAAGGGCTTTGAGTTCTACTTGTCCCTCAACTAGTATTGGAACTTGAAATAGTTCATCCTCGTCACTAACTTTCTTGTAAATATGTTGTCGAAATGAGCAGTAACTAGTCTTAAAGGTACTCATTTCTGTTTCACTGTTTACTTTTGGAGTCAGATTGTCAACTACGTTAACATGGACATTAACTGGATTCTCTGGGGGCTTCAGTTTATCAGTGCTCACACTGTTGCCCTTACAGTGTGAGCTTTCTAGTTTAAAGGGCGTTCAGGATCGGAAGAACCTCTGATTGCTTCTGGTTTCACTGGCTTTCGTTTGGGACATTCAAAGCCTCTGTGCCCAGTCTCGTAACATTTGAAACACAGGCCCTCTTTAAAGCAGTGTGTCTTTGTTGTATGATCAGAAGCCTTACAAACTCTACAGGTGCCTGAATGTAAACTTGCCTCTCCAGATGTGTTTTTTACATGTTCTGCTTTAGGTGAGCTTTCCTTCTGTGAGATGATAAGCTGCTCTAGAAGAGACACTGCCCTCCCAAGGAGAGCTGAATCAAGACCACCGGACTGACTACTGTTGGTAACCTGCTGCTGTGTCATACACCAAGCGCCAGAAGGCTTCTCTTCAACCCTTTGTGCTCTCTCCACATTGGCTGATTGCTTATCCATATGATGACTATCAGTGCTTGCACTTCATTAGCAGTCCAGGTCTCTAGTGGTTTACTTCGAAGGGCTGAGTACAAGGTCGGTTCTGGACAGTGCCGTACAAACATCATTGTAACCTCATGACCAGGTTCTTCAACTCTTTTTCCTTGTCTCTTTAGGCACTCATTTGCCAGGTCTACAGCCTTATTAAGTCTGATCCAGTAATCTAAGCCACTCTCTGAACGTCTGGGCAAGGTCTCATAAAAATCTCTCAGAGGAGTAGTGGAAGAAACCGCATCTCCAAAGTGTTGTCTCAAAATAGAGAAGATAACATGTGGGTCTCTAGTCACATTAATTAGGGGATTGTTACGAATGCACATTCTTACAACATCTTTAGCACGGCCCATCAGTCTATCGAGGATCTCCTGACCTTGTTCTTGCACACCAAGTCCTTTCTTATTCAGATAGGTCTGCATTAACTCCTCCCATTCATCAATGGTGCATCTATCTGTTTTGTCGCCTCTGAATGCTGGAGGTTCTTTTACATCTTGGTGTCTGATAACTAAGTTGAGATTTGACCAGTCAGGGGGTTGGGCTGAAGACTGCTGAGCATTCACATTATCTCTATGGACATTTCGCCCTGTTGATGACAAGCTAGCAGCTATTTGGCTACCTATCTCATTACCTAGCTGCTTCATTAGGTCTGTCATCGTTTGCCACTGATTTGGTTGCTCACTTACTGTAGCTCCATGTCTTTCACTATAAGTGACAGGTGAGTCATGTCTAGACCTAACCTGGCCTGTGTGGCTGACATTTTGCATATTTGAGGGACCTACTGGGCTAGATATCATGCTCTGCTCTAACATACTACTCAACAGAACACCCCGCCCCAACCCAGTAGAAGTCCTCTGTAACCTTGGAACAGTATTCACAGGGGTAACATCAACATTTCCTACATTTGCATCTGGCAATGTCTCGTGTGTTCTAGTGTGTGCAAAACTACGCTTGTCCATGTTTTGAATTGTGCTGCTTATCTATTCTCCAAAGATCTTGTTGAAGAAGGTGTCAGCGATGGTCTCCACCGGCGATCTGCAATGGCTGATCCTTTGAAATCCGGGTCACGGCACCA
The DNA here is from genome assembly GCF_022655615.1 of Tachysurus fulvidraco. Taxonomy (NCBI): domain Eukaryota; kingdom Metazoa; phylum Chordata; class Actinopteri; order Siluriformes; family Bagridae; genus Tachysurus; species Tachysurus fulvidraco. The sequence goes on from NC_062521.1 coordinate 23,494,991, forward strand.
AATTTGTAGCGGATTTCACCCAGCACCACAAATGACACACCGACTCCAGGCTCTTTAGTGAACCACGTCTGCAGTTTATTAAACAAAAGACACGGGATCACACACACATCCTCTCACCAACAGTCTGACTCTCTTCAGTCACATGTAGAGCTGAGAGTCCTGAATAAAGTCCACCTGATAGTCTCTTACATTTCTTACACAAATATACATAAAAATTATAGAAAATAAAATTAACTCAACATGTACACTTTTCCTTTACATTACACATGAAACACACTTATCAGACAATATTTAGCCAATTTCACTCAATTATGTGATCGTATAGTGGTTTGTGGTTTACATACCTGCAGTTTATTAAACAAAAGACACGGGATCACACACACATCCTCTCACCAACAGTCTGTCTGAAGGATGTGAGACAAACAGATTAATCCCTGTCCTCCATTAACACAGTAACTGCATACTTAAATTCTGGGTCTCAGTTGGCTAAATATACAAAATACACGACTTAAATAAAACTTACAAACACCCAATTAAAGTAAAATAAACAACATAACATATCTACAGACACAATCCACCAAAACTTTGTATTTAAAACGAATATTAAAATGAAAAACCTCGCACTCAATTTCCATGCGGGCGGCAACATTAAACAAACAAATTAAGGCCGTTCATTTCTAAAACTTGAAATGCGTCTAACTTCTCATAGAAAATCAAAAATATAAACTCAATCCATCTTTCTAACACTTCTAACTTTAATATCAACTAATATTTTTAACTATTTTTATATTTGTATTACTCGTTGTACAGAGATGCAACAAAACCAACCTGACTCTCTTCAGTCACATGTAGAACTGAGAGTCAGACGTAACAGCGCCTCTAAGTGACGTCACACCAATGTAAACTAACTTTTTACAAAGTACATTGTTTTCTTTCATGGTGCTATATAAAAAAATGAAAATTATATGGATTGATAAGAAAAACATAAAATTACAAAAATAATTAAATACATTCAAATGAAATCTCTTTCAAAATAAAAGACAATAAAGTTTGCTGGAACACAAAACTCAGAACATTACAATTGTCAATGTTTATTCTCAAATAAAGTCAAACACATTTAATGTATCTATTGTTCGAACGGCCTTGTCAGCGCGGACATCTGCTTTTAAATCCGGGAATCCTGATGATCGCAAACAAGCCAGCTACAATATCAGGAATACCATCAAAGCTGCAAAAAAGACAATATAAAAACAAAGTTGAAGAACACTTCAACACCAATGATGCAAGAAGCATGTGGAAGGGCATTAACAACATCACAGACTTTAAAGGGAACAAACCAGCGACTGTGAACATTGCCGCCTCTCTACCAGATGAGCTAAATAACTTTTATGCTTGTTTAGAGGCTCACAACCCCGCCCACACAGAGAGCGCTCCCGCGGCTGCTGCAGAAGATGTGAGTGCACACTCTGTCTCTGTAGCGGATGTAACCCGATCCTTTCGACGGGTAAACATCCGCAAGGCTGCAGGTCCTGATGGCATCCCAGGCCGTGTGCTCCGAACATGCGCATCCCAATTAGCCGTTGTGTTCACAGACATTTTCAACCTCTCCCTTTGTCTGTCTGTGGTCCCATCATGCTTCAAAAAATCCACCATTATGCCCATACCAAAGAAAAATAAAATCACATGCCTAAATGACTGGAGACCAGTTGCTCTCACACCCATCTTCAGCAAGTGCTTTGAGAGACTCATCAGAGAATACATCTGCTCTGTGCTGCCTGCCTCACTTGATCCGCTGCCAGCCACATTGGCAGGGTTCCCTCCCTCCAGGATATCTATACAAGGCGGTGTATAAGAAAGGCCCGGAGGATCATCAGTGACTCCAGCCACCCGTCCCACAGACTGCTCTCTCTGCTCCCCTCAGGAAGACGTCTCCGCAGCACCCGATCCCGCACCAGTCGACTGAGGGATAGCTTTTTTCCTCAGGTTATCAGACTAACTAACAATCACAACTAATACACCCTACAACATTTACATTTACATTTACAGCATTTGGCAGACACCCTTATCCAGAGCGACGTACATAAGTGCTTAAATCTCTAACACTGAATACATTAATGCTGGTTCACTAGGTTAAATACTTAAGATACCATGAGTTTAAAACATTTGTTCAAAGTTACAATGAAAAAGTGCCAAAGTTTTGTTTTTGTTTTTTTTTAAATGCAAAAGATAAGGAAAGAAGTGCTAGTTGAAATGCTTCCTGAATAAGTAGGTCTTCAACCGCCACTTGAAAATAGCCAGTGACTCAGCTGTCCGGACCTCTATGGGAAGTTCATTCCACCACCTTGGTGCCAGTACAGAGAAGAGTCTTGTAGTATACTTGCCTCTTACCCTGAGAGATGGGGGAACCAGTCGAGCAGTGCTGGTAGATCGGAGTTTGCGGGGTGCAGTGCGAGGAATGATGAGGGCTTTGAGGTAAGAGGGAGCTGGTCCATTTTTGGCTTTGTAGGCCAGCATCAGTGTTTTGAATCGGATGCGTGCAGCTACCAGAAGCCAGTGGAGAGATCGCAGCAGCGGGGTGGTATGCGAGAACTTTGGGAGGTTGAAAACAAGCCGGGCAGCTGCATTTTGGATCATTTGCAGAGGACGGATTGCGTTCATAGGTAGACCTGCCAGCAGTGCATTGCAGTAATCCAGTCTAGAAATGACAAGAGACTGAACAAGTACCTGGGCAGTCTGTGTGGACAAAAATGCCCGAATCCTTCTAATGTTGTAGAGAAGAAACCGACATGAGTGAGTCACATTTGCAACATGAGAGGAAAAGGACAGTTGATTGTCCATGGTTACCCCAAGGTTGCGAGCTGTGGCTGAAGGGGAGATCAGATCGTTGTGCAAGGATATAGCAAGATCATGACCTGGGGATGAATCAACTGGGATGAAGAGCAGTTCAGTTTTGCTAGGATTGAGCTTTAACTGATGAGCAGTCATTCATGATGAAATTTCTGCCAGACATGCTGAGATCCGGTCAGAAGCTGTGGCATCTGAGGGTGGGAAAGAGAAGATAAGTTGTGTATCATCAGCATAGCAGTGGTAAGAGAACCCATGTGATGAAATAACTTCCCCAAGAGAGTGAATATACAGGGAGAAAAGAAGAGGACCAAGTACTGAGCCCTGTGGGACGCCATTGGAGAGTCTGCGTGGAGCAGATGTCACTCCCCTCCATGTTACTTGATATGAGCGTCCTTCCAGGTAGGAGGCAAACCATTCCCAAGCTGATCCGCAAATCCCAAGACTCTTGAGGGAGGATAAGAGAGTCTTGTGGTTGACCGTATCAAACGTTGCTGAAAGGTTCAGGAGGATAAGGACGGATGATAGTTTGGCTGATCTAGCAGTATGTAGCTTCTCAGAGACATCCAAAAGGAGTGAGATGGTCTGGAGCATAGTGGTAGGGAGTTGATCCAATGGGCAGGTGGTAGGATTGCAGGACTGGATGAGTTGTAAAATCTCTTCTGCTGCCACAGTTGAGAAATGTGACAACGAAGGTGTAGGGGAATCCATACTCTGAGATGTAAGTGCAGTCGGGGCTGAAGTGAAGGTCTGGCAGCATACTTCTACGATATGGAATGCCACACACTGCACCTTAACTTTGGACTATCCACTGGTCTATACACTCACACTGCACTAGACACACTGGACTATACATACACACTGCATTATACACACTGGACTATACATACACACTGCATTTAATGCCATAATCCATCTGTTACCACTAGAATCCATTCGATGCACATCCATGTCACTTCTATATCTGTACAATCTGTTTTGCACCTTATAGTATTTTATATATAATATATTTACATATACAATCTGTTCCTGCACAATCTGTTTTGCACCTTATACTATTTTATATATAATATATTTACACATATACATATATAAATACATACTAAATATAATGTGTAGTTTTACTGTAAGAATGCCCAATAGTACACTGTGTGTACTGACACGTATGAGCATATTGCACATGTTCATTTGCTGATTCCATTATCTGTTTGTTAACTATACATATTGTACACACATTGCACCGGCTATATATGGGCGTTTCTTCAACTAGGGGCACTTTTAGCCTTGTGAAGCTGAACAAAAAAAAACTTGATCAAAAGTTAGGTAACACATTCTTACAAGTTTAAATAATTTCACTAGTTTAAAGGTCTGTTAGAGGACAAACTCAGATTACAAGAGAAACTGTTAATATTTTACATTTTTTCCGACCTGCAATGAACAAATGTCATTTCCACCACATCACAATATACAGCTGTTATTAAAAAATAGAATAACTTATGCCACTCAAGAATTGGCTAAGATCATTTTTGTAACTAGTTTTACCCGTTTTTCCACAATGTACATTAATTATATATTTGTTAATAAGATAAATTAACTGCCCTAAGGACCAAATGATGAACTGTACACCTGTCACACTCTGAAATTTAATATTAGTTTGGGTAAGAGTTTATTTGAAAATAAATAACTTGAATATTTATACTAAGTAGAGCACAATATCATAAATTGTGGAAAAATATTTAATGTGTGATGAGAACTTTTTAAATATTTTTAAAAAATGTGTGTGGTGATGGAAATGACAGGGTGGTGGTGGAAATGTAACGTGAATGTAGAGAAATAGTAGATATATTTATTAGAAAAATACTTAAACTCATAACACTCATTAAACTCAATTCACAGAGTCATTAAACAAACTCAGCACTACGTTAGTAGTAAGCGAAAGTCCTCAAGCAAAGTATGCAGGGTACCTGTAACCTTCTCTTTAACTGTTAAATGGACTGTGATTTTTTTCTTCACTACCATTTTTCTTTTTCTTCAGTCTCTAATCAGCTTTTCCCTTCCACTCATACCAAAATGTTTGGGTTCCAGGGTGAAAGGTTGAGATTTCCAATTCTTTGGCTTCACAAATGGTACATTCCCTGTACATACATTGCTTGGTATAGTTTGGAGAACAGCACAGGGATACAATCAGATTTTCAATGTTGCTGCTTTTAACGACTTTATGATAAAGCAGCTTGTCTGCCATACTCTGCAGATTGGCATGTGTCTTGCAGAGGCATGTGTCTCTATCCTTACTGTGGGCTTTACAATCCAAAACTGACATCTCTTACAGAACTCACTGTTAGAAATTCTGATGTCAGGATACTCCTTCATAAACTTCTTATGGAGTTTTTCCAGAGGCTCATTCAGGAATTGTTTCTGTCTTTTTGTCTTTTTCTTGGTCACAGTGTCCTTTTTTCCAGTTGATGCTCTGCTATTCTCATCTCTTTCTAAGAATTGTTTTATTTTTTCTTCTGTGGCTGGGCTAATGCTATTCTTTTGTTTCTTCAGTGTGTAAGTAAATGCTGTTGTCATGTTTTCGTAACTTCTCATTCTTCTGGGTGAAAAGCCAAATTCCCTTTGGGCCATTTTCAGTAATCGATACTTCTTAAGGACTTTTCCTGCCATTATTTTGGAAATTATGTGTTTGTCCCTGTCCTGGTGGAGATTTTTATATCTGTCTCTCAATTCAGTGATCAGAGTGTTGTGAAAAACTAAAGTTCTTCGTAGAGTGCTAGGTGCTGTTACCATTTGCCATTTGGATTTTGTATTTGGAGAGTCAGCCTGCCTCATTTTTTTCATCAGTCTGATATACCGCTGGCGGTATTTCTGTGCCTTTCACAAAGCTTTCTCAAGCTTGGTGTTACTCTCATACAGTGCTGCATACACTTTTTGTCGGTTTCTTGCTAACCTTTTCCTTCCCATCTGAGTTTGGGAATGAGATTTGGCAGAAGGTGGTATGGGGGTCAGGTCAACATCCTGTTCTGGCTGCAAGACAACATCAGGAGAGTGTGGTGGTGTGGTGGTGGAAAGTTAGGGCTGCATTGTGCTGCATTTTTTTAATCTCCTCTTGTCTATTTTGTTGATTGATTCTCCATTGTCTCCTTTGTTTGCGTTGCTCCTGCTTTGACAGATCTGCAATTGCTTTTACTACTCCTTTTTCCTCAGGTGTCTCTCCCTGTCTCTTTTAAGTCTCTCTTCATATTTTATAGGGTCAGCTTTTATTTTGTCCCTAAAGACCTGTGGCCTTTCTTTTGTTGTCTTAGGTGGCATCTTAAAAATAGATAAAAACGAAATCAATTAATATAAAAGTAATATAATTTAGACATAAATATATTATAATATAAATATAAAAAGTATTGTAATATATTATAATATAAAAAGTATTGCACAAATCTACTCTCACAATCCATATCCATTTTTTCACAAAAAACTCCATAAATGCCATTTCCACCACATGCTGTCTTTTCCACCGCAGAGGGCAGTTGACATTTCTGTAGTTTTTTGTGAAAAAATTGAAGGTAGCTTCACTGATTAGCTTTGAATTAATACTTAGCATGTGATGTATGCAAAATACTCTTATTTAACTTAAAATTTTTATCTTTTTAAAAACACCCTTGAAGGTACATCATGTTTGGAAATGACGTAGAATCTTATTAACTGATCTAGCAATATTTTACCTTGATTTTTCTTCATTTGTTGTTGATGATAAAATTCCCTCCAAGTCCATCATGTGCTCTGATGTCCCTGAATGTTTCCATAGAAACCACCTAAACAATCTTTCACACAAACTTTTTAAAGGGACATTACAGCATTGTGGTGGAAATGACACCAGTACTGTGTGACAGCTATATTTTGTATAAAAAGTAATATTGATAGTAGTCTCACATTAATTACTATAATGTATTTTAATTATTTTACTAGTGTTTAATTCAGGTACATTAATAGTTACCAGATAAGTCATATTTTTAAACTGTATTTTCATTGTTGAAGTTTAAAAGTCTGGGTGTGCGACAAGGAGAAAACAGTGATTTTGGCACCTATAAGGATGTTGGAAAGTATGAAAAATCATAATAGAAAGGTAGTAAAAAAAAATTTAAAGGTGTTTTTGTTGATAGTTTGACAAAGAAAAAAGAATTTGTCAAAAATGATATGTATTTTTTAAAATATGATCAAAGAACATAAAAGTGCCCATAGTCTAAGAATCACCCATATATGAGCATACTGCACATTTCACCTGTTGATTTCATTATGGTTGTTAATTGTACATTATCTGTATACTGTACAACTGTTCTGCAATTTCTGGAGTTTGCTAAGAATTTCACTCACCAAGGCACATGTGCTGTGGTGATGTGACAATAAAAGTGACTTGACTTGAATATTTGTCCTGGGGTTTTTTTTTCACATTCTTCTGCAATGTTTTTTTTCTGTTGCGTGGCACGGCACATATTAATATGTTGTTATTAGTGTAATAATCCTGTTACTATTGTTTGCCCATTGTTGATAACTGAGAGTGGGAACCACATTGCATGGACGCAACAGAACAGGAACAATAAAAGGGTGATACTGGAGCCATATCCAAGGTGTAAAAACAGTCAACAGATACTACTGCCAACCATAAACTCATTGATACTCCCAGATGCCATAGCTGACTTCATGTTACAGAAGAGAAAAAATATATTTGTTTATATTATAAAGTATTTATACAATATATATGTATACAGTGGGTAAAATAATTATTGAACAATATTGTATTGAAGTAAGTATCGAACTTTGTCAATAAATTATTTGTAAAAGTGCTGATTTCAGAACATAGCCTGGACTTTTTACTGATGCCAATGTGTGTGTGTGTGTGTGTGTGTGTGTGTGTGTGTGTGTGTGTGTGTGTGTGTGTGTGTGTGTGTGTGTGTGTGTGTGTGTGTGTGTGTGTGTGTGCTGAATGACTTTGGTTTGAGGTGTAGAACAATGCAGCAGTAAGGAAGACCATCCCTCCCCCCAATGATCAGCTACCTCTTTTGCATGGGGATGATGATGGTTGTCTTGAGGCACCTAGGAACAATGGCGCTGCCTCAAGACAACCACCATCATCCCCATGCCAAAGAGGTCTGCCTCAATGACTATCGTCCCGTCACACATCCATTGTAATGAAGTGCTTTGAGACACTCTTCACAAGGCACATCAAGACCCAGTTACCACCCTCACTGGACACCCTGCAGTTTGAATATCTAACCAAACTAGCCATTGTCACAGCTCTTCATTTAGCTCTCATCCACCTGTACAAGAAAGACACTTATGTACAAATGCTGTTCATAGACCTTAGTTCAGCAGTCAACACAATCATCACCCTGCACCTGATTGATAAGCTGAGACTGCTGGGATTGAACACCTCCCAGCATCACCACAATGAGCACTGAAGCCCCTCAGGGTTCTGACTCACGACTGTGTGGCAATGCACAGATCAAACTATATCATCAAGTTCGCCGAAGACATGACCGTGGTGGGTCTCATCAACAAGAACGATGAGTCAGCATACAGATAGCCCTCATGACCAGACTGTGTAACAGTTTCTTTCCACAAGCCATCAGACTCCTCAATAACTGAACTGAACTGTTCCGAGCACAGTACACACACACAAGCACACACAACTGTATGGACTACAGTGACGTACACCAAATACACAGTCTTCCAATATACATCCATTTACACAGCTCTAGTGATGGCCAGTTCGTGAACTCTTCGTTTTTTTAGTGAGCTGTATGAACGGGTTCACCAAATCGGACTGATTCGTTCTAAACAGTTCGCGTCTTGAGTCAGTGCTGATCCACACGTTACTAAAGGTACTCACTTTCGGTCATGCCTGACAGTCGGTCCGACTCTAAATAAATTAATATCCCGGAGTATATGTAACGCCTGTACACTGAACTGAGACATGTTGTGCTGAGAGAACTGTGAGCTTGAGCTGTTGATACTGCGAGGCGTGAATTACTGAACCAATACAGCAAATCATCAGTACAGAACTGAGAACTGCTTGTTTCGGACGCGTCCGTGAACCGATGAAATGATACAGCGAATCATCAGTACACTGTACTGAAAACTGTTTGCTTTGGACACGTCCGAGAACCGATGAGCTGTTGATACTGCGCATACCTGAATAACTGATACAGCGAATCATCAATACACTGAACTGAGAACTGTTTCGGACATGTCCGAGAACTGATGAACTGATACAGCGAATCATCAGTACACTGAACTGAGAACTGTTTCGCGTCCGACATACTGAGAACCAATTAGCTGTTGATACTGCGCATGTGTGAACTTTCAGAGCAAATTATACATATTGGGATATGCATAGTAACTAGTCATAGGCTATTAAACATTTTTATAAAAAAAAATATATATACAACTGTTCACTAAATATATGTCAGTTAATTTTACTATTGACTGTTGTGCAGGTTAGTCTGTATTTTTATATGCCGCTTTTTGTAAGTTGATCAAGATTAGTTTATTAACCTTATATCTTTAAGACACGTAAAACATCCACGTTTGCACATCAATGACTGTACTGGGTGTTTTAGTTGCAAAACTTAAATGTAAGAAACATATTCAACTAAATTTATGATTACAAAGAACTTTATGTGTAAAATTGATTGTATTAATATCTGCTGGCAGCGGGATGATGGAATTTGCGTCATTACGTCATTGTGAATGACGTCATTACGTCAGGACGTAAAAGAACTGGTGAACTGGATTTTTGAACTGGTTCATTAAATCAAACTGTCCGAAAGAACCCGGTTCACGGAAAAGAACCGAACTTCCCATCACTACACAGCACCACCATACCAAACTGTTTACATGCTGTTTTTGTGCACTGTTTCTGCTCTTTGCACATTCTGTCTTACACATTTCAGGCAACTGCTGTTTTCCACAATACATTCAATGCCTCATATAAAGACTGCTACTATATTAAATGTTCATTACAGTATTTCTGCTAATGTACTATAGGACATACAATATTTACACTGGTCAGCACTTTATGTGGCTAGGATTAACTTACATAAGTCCTTAGTTCTTTGTAGCACCATGGTCCTGGAGAAACGTTGTCTCATTTCACTGTGAACTGCATCAGCTATATATGGTTGAAATGACAATAAAAGCTTTTTGACTTGACTTGACTTGAATACAACAAAAAATGTGTACTTTTTGGGTATTACATATAATACAGTATTTACAAGCTCTACACATATTATAGGTACTTTAATCTTTAGTAAATGATATTAATCTTCTATACGCTAATAGAGAGTGGCCTTATCAGGAAATTCATTGGATTCTTCTTGATCCTTATCCCATTCCAGCCCACCTGGCATCAGAATATCTGATCTAAGTATGCCATACTGCCTAACTGAAGCCTAAATTTTAAAAAAGAAAATGTCAGTGTGTCTGAGATCTCTGATTAATTAAATATATCACATACTTGGCTGATCTGTAGAATAGTTCTGTGACCTTTGTCACTTCCAGAAGTCCAAGGCAGAGCCTGGTTGGTGTATGTGTGTGGTAAAGGTAGTTTGGAGTGTATTTTGTTTATCTAACAAATGCTTATCTAACAAGGAAAACAAATGAACAAATAAACTGATTTTTTTTTTTAGATAAATCAGTACATGTACTTTTCTGCACAGTACACATATAATGAAAGTGAAAATCGTTTAAAATGCTGACCTTAAACTTTGATATATTTTTTATTCTGTGCATATTGTCATTGGGTGGAGATGGAGGTGGATGAAAGATCAGATACATCACAATTACAAAGATATAAGTGAACCTTACCCCACTTGTGAACCTTACTCCACTGATTAGTTAGATTTTCTGAACCTTACCCTACTGATTAGCTAGATATTTTCAACCTTCAATCTGTAGGGTAGTTCTTTGCCCTTGAACGCTTCCAGAAGTCCAAGGCCGAACCTGAGGGGAGCAGCAATTTCTGCAAGGCCAAAGGACCAAAGGGGAAGTGATTTTATTAAATCAAATTCACCTCTTGAGAGTAGATTGCCATTTCTTCAGGATATTTGGGGATCATGGGTTGACAACCAGGGAGATTTTAGAACAATTAGGAGGTTGGTAACTGGGTGCTCATGAAAAGCAGTGTCTCAATGTGAAAAATACCCATCTGTAATTTTAAGGACACCTTCTGACCAATCAGATTTGAGGATATAAACAATGCTGTTGTATAAGTCTGTATATTACACAGTATAAAAAACACATCATACACCTTATAACTGGAAAATATAATGCATTTTGTTCTACTAGCAGAATTTTAATATAATTCATATTATTATTGGTGGCAATATGAAATTCTATTGTTCAAGATTCATGTGTAGTTTTTGTGTAGTAAGAGTAGAACAGTTATAGCATGTTGTGGTATGCATTTCAAATGGCAATGCAACATGACGCTACCACCACTTTCTTAAGTGCAGTGATGGTGGAAATGATCTCGTGTAATCAGCATTGTTTGGTTTCTACAAAATGTAGTTCTTTGAGCCAAAGGAAAAAAGTTCAGTCTTGCTGCCACAAAATAGAGCTTTAAATGCTTTTGAGAGCCCCAAAAAATGGGCAGTTACTAAAATTCTTGTTACTAGAATATGAGTTTGATGTGAGAACATCTGCAGAGTGGATTCATGTAATCACTTGTTAATATATTAAGAAGAAAGTCAGTATGTGTGTGGGTTGAGGGGAAGGGGAGGGTTGGTGTATGGGTGTGGTAAAGGTAGTTTGGAGTGTATTTTGTTTATCTAACAAATGCTTATCTAACAAGGAAAACAAATGAACAAATAAACTGATTTTTTTTTTTTAGATAAATCAGTACATGTACTTTTCTGCACAGTACACATATAATGAAAGTGAAAATCGTTTAAAATGCTGACCTTAAACTTTGATATATTTTTTATTCTGTGCATATTGTCATTGGGTGGAGATGGAGGTGGATGAAAGACCAGATACATCACAGTTACAAAGATATAAGTGAACCTTACCCCACTTGTGAACCTTACTCCACTGATTAGTTAGATTTTCTGAACCTTACCCTACTGATTAGCTAGATATTTTCAACCTTCAATCTGTAGGGTAGTTCTTTGCCCTTGAACGCTTCCAGAAGTCCAAGGCCGAACCTGAGGGGAGCAGCAATTTCTGCAAGGCCAAAGGACCAAAGGGGAAGTGATTTTATTAAATCAAATTCACCTCTTGAGAGTAGATTGCCATTTCTTCAGGATATTTGGGGATCATGGGTTGACAACCAGGGAGATTTTAGAACAATTAGGAGGTTGGTAACTGGGTGCTCATGAAAAGCAGTGTCTCAATGTGAAAAATACCCATCTGTAATTTTAAGGACACCTTCTGACCAATCAGATTTGAGGATATAAACAATGCTGTTGTATAAGTCTGTATATTACACAGTATAAAAAACACATCATACACCTTATAACTGGAAAATATAATGCATTTTGTTCTACTAGCAGAATTTTAATATAATTCATATTATTATTGGTGGCAATATGAAATTCTATTGTTCAAGATTCATGTGTAGTTTTTGTGTAGTAAGAGTAGAACAGTTATAGCATGTTGTGGTATGCATTTCAAATGGCAATGCAACATGACGCTACCACCACTTTCTTAAGTGCAGTGATGGTGGAAATGATCTCGTGTAATCAGCATTGTTTGGTTTCTACAAAATGTAGTTCTTTGAGCCAAAGGAAAAAAGTTCAGTCTTGCTGCCGCAAAATAGAGCTTTAAATGCTTTTGAGAGCCCCAAAAAATGGGCAGTTACTAAAATTCTTATTACTAGAATATGAGTTTGATGTGAGAACATCTGCAGAGTGGATTCATGTAATCACTTGTTAATATATTAAGAAGAAAGTCAGTATGTGTGTGTGTTGGTGTGTATGGGTTGAGGGGGCGGGGAGGGTTGGTGTATGTGTGTGTCTGTGTGTTTGGTAATGGTAGTTTGGAGTGTATTTTTCTTATCTAACAAATGCTTATCTAAGAAAAAAATTATATCATTACAAAACAAATGAACAGGGGACCAGAGAGCCCTCTCCAGACCCAGCACCAGTTTCTGACAAGTTTCTAACAATCATATTACTCAGGTTTTAGTGGAAGCTTAAAAAGCTCCTATCACTGCTCATAAACTAGTTAATAATGATACTAACTTGAATTTGTTGACACAGACATTGTTCCTTGATCTATTCTTGCTCCAGCTTTGTGGCTGTGGTGAGGCCAAGACCTAGCTATGTGACATTTTTATTTATAGTTTGCAATAACTGCAACACCTCAAGTGGAAATACTGTCAGGATGTTTTTACCTGTTTGGACCATTAGGGTCACACTTTCCTATTTATTCTTTCACTACTCGTGCCACTAAGGGGCGCCATACACTGCACAGTCATGTAAAATAGTGTTGGTTACTCTTCATTTGACCTAACATGCAGTTTACTTAAAAAGGAAAAGCTTATTATAACATAGCTTATGAGAATTATAATTTACACTACAGTATATGTAACAGCAAAACAGAAAATTGTAGTATTATATTAACAATTTAAAATTTTCACTTCACTCCGTGTCTCTCCATTTGCCTTTCATTTTTACATTGAAATCCTCTCATATCTCACATAAAGTGCGATATGAGAGGATTTCAATGTAAAAATGAAAGGCAAATGGAGAGACACAGAGTGAAGTGAATATTTTTACAGATCTCTGCACAAATAGTAATAATTATGTAGGCAATGTATGCAACCCATTAATGTGATTTAACTTGTGTGACAGAAACCAACCCAAATATATCTTGCTTTAATTCTAACATTAAACTGTTGAACTTCAAATTAAAACTGCTAAAACTATGTGTAACAATAATACCTTAGTAATTTATTTTGTAAATTTATCAAACTTATTTTGTTTCTATTTCCATGGTATTCTGTCCTCAGGGTTCTTTAGTGTCCTCCAACTGTCTAAAAACAGGCTGATTGTCTAATCTTAATTCCCCCTTGATGGGAATGTGAATATGAACGGTTCCCTGCAATGGATCTCATCACCTCATGTCCCTGCTCAGAGTCTTCTTATTCATAATGACACTCACTTGTTTGCAATCACAACACTCCCCTTAAATAACCCAGACTGTCTGTGTTGCTTTGTGAAGTCTCGTTCCAGTATTGTGTCTATTGTGAGTCCAAGCTTTAGCAGTGTGCCTGCTTCAATTAGTGTTTTGACCATTGCCTGCTTTACATTTCTTTATTTAGTATTGCCATGTTTGTGCCATTTGCATGTCTTGTGTTTCTGAGTATTGCCTAGCATTGCCTAGCAATGTTTGTTTGCTTCAGTGGATTTAATAAGTCCAGTATTAGTCCAGGTACCTTTCTGCCCTGTAACACAGAGTTGGTATAACTTTCATATTTTTTATGACAAACAGACAAAATATCATGTACTCAAGTGAAAGACGTGATCCATTTTAGACACTCTTGGTAGCCTGTTTTAGTTTGCAGCTGTTCACCCACACAAACCTTTATTAATTCAGGACATGTGCCTTTTCCCCAGTATGTGGAGCAAATTTTGTATTTCTCTGGAACATTTTGACCCTCCCAGCATAACAGCTGGTTTGAGGTAATATGTCTAAGCAGCCTCTAACTACATTCTCTCCAAGCAACTTAACACAAGTTTTAAGATATGTTTGCTCACAATGAAGGTTAAACATTACTACTGTCAGGGAATAAAGATAGGCTGTACCAAAACTTTTCTCAGACAGAATTTTAGTTGTTTTGGTAGTTGTTTTCTCTGTTTAGGAAGGTGATAAATGATTGGATGATACATATAATACAAAGTAATCTTTATTCAAGAACTTTTTATTTGTAAAATATATATTGTGTATAAAAAATACACATGCTAATGTATATAGAAAGACCTGCTTACACTGGTGTGATAAATAGCACATAAATAATTAACACTGTGTGACAATGCTACAGTATGAAGCAAGGAACATACATCAGACAGACATAACATAATGTAGCGTATTTTATAGGTAAAGTCAAAGGACTTGTTCATCTCGAGTAGTTTGTAAAGTAAATACAGTGAGGAAAATAGGATTTAAAGAGAGACATTTGGCTTCAGTGACTGTATGACTGTATGTCAAAATCTGAATATAAAATTGTGTAAAATCTGAGTTTTCACTTGAACTCAGTAACAATTGTAAAATCCTAGTCATTATTCACAATGTACTGATGTCCTCTGGTCATTAATACATGACATATCGTAACTGTACTTTTCAATACTGAAAATGTACAGTGTACATGCAGATGTTCTTGTGTAGCCTTCATAACAAAAAAAAAAACAATTGCAATTTAAATTCCATTAAAATCTAATATCGTCTAAATCCACATCATTGTCCATTCTAACTTTTATTTTTTCTGCACAAGTACACGTGGTTCAATGTTGAATAGTAGACTATTGTTGCCACGAAGAATTTCCAAGAGAAGTGGCGTGTCTCCATGAAGCGCCAACTGTATATCCTCAGTGCTGACCAATGACTGGCCATTTAGTTTCACGATGACATCACCTGCTTCAAGTCCACCCCTGAATACAGAAAGCAGTGGCAAATACAGTATATGAGCGATTTCTGACAGTTTGGTTTATTGTGATTTAAAAAACTAATCCTAATTGGCATCTTGACTTGGACATACTTTTGTGCAGGGGAATCTGGAATGACCTCATGAACAAGAATTCCACTGCTGATATCTGGGAAATATGGATCATGCTGTTTCATGTCTTCAACCAGGCTAAATTGTTTCAAAAAATAAAAGAGAAAAACATGTATTTACAATTATAGCATTTGGCAGACGCCCTTAGATTGACAGAAGGAGTAATTATACATTTATTTACATTTATTCATATGAATTACAACAGAATAACTCTGTACCTATGAATATATCCGTGCATTTTGTATGAATTTTAATTAATTTAACCTTAAAAAGCAGTTGCATCAATGAAGCTGTACATAATAAAGCACTCCATGATCCCCACTCATGCTATGGGGAAATTATCAATGATTGGAATGGTGAAGAGGCCCATCATGAATTAGTGTTGCTAACCCAAGGTTGATTATTACATTACTTGTATTAATTAAAGTGTACCTTCTACATCCATTTAATCAGTTCAATTCAGTTTATTTGTATAGCGCTTTAATTTTAATATTACGTTACTATTAATCTCTAACAACTAAGCTGGAGCTGATGATTTCAAGGAAAAGCTGAGGATATGAGGAAGAAACCTTAAGAGGAACCAGACTCAGAAGGGAACATCATCCTCATTTGGGTGACACTGGACAGTACATAATGTAAAAGTAAATAATGTCCTTTATACAACAGTTTGTAGAAAGGACATATCTATGTGTTTATAGATAAACACCGCAAACTATTCAGATTAAATCATACTTACTCCTGTGTGAGGGTGATCATTCTGATTCCAAGAAACCTTTTCTTTGTGCCTTTTACATCTACAACATTAAGGTAATAAGTCATATTATGTTACATATAAAACCAATCAATCAACTTTTTTTGTGTCAATTTGATTCTTCATTGAACTATAAGTAAATAAGTTATCTGAATATTGAGGTGGAGATTTTTATTTCAATTGATTTTACACTTTTTCAAATAGCATGGTACTAATGAACTCAACAAGACAGGCAAATATGTACAGAATAAAACACCGAGGTGTGCGAAATAACACACACTGGGTTGTGCTGTTGCAATATACGGTGAATATAGATGAGCAATATAATCTACGACAAAGTGATGTGATATATTCTGATGTGAAGTGGATCATTTTTCTATAAGCCCACAGCCTAAAGTGTGTTGCTCCTCTTATACCTGAAAAAAGAGTAAACAGTGATGTTCTGACAATTACAGTTTTTAATTAGTTAATTAATTAACTTTTTGATATAGTTTTTTTGATATTACATTATTAAAATGAGTGCAAAACAAGTTCATGTAATCACATTATAGCAACATTTGTTCCCACATTTTCAACATATCTGCTGAAATACACTGAAAATGAAATCAAATATATAGCATTAATTCTCACCTGAGTCAGACACAACAGGATGAGATGGCATGTACTGCAGCCTAACTAGTCTGTGTTTATCTGAAACAGATGCCTGAGATTTATTTCAAAGTCTTCACAGTAAATATGACTGCTTTGCATGATTTTGTTTTGAATTACTGAGTGATGAATAAAAATTCTGATTACTTACACTGCAGTTATGACAGAGATCTTACCTTTGTACTGTTTGTCATAAGAATTGTCTAGAAAGCGATTAATACGGTCTGACGGAATGGCGAAGGAAATCCCAGCTGTCACCTTCAGTGTGTTTATCCCAATAACCTCAGCATCCTGAGGTAAAAAAATAAACAAAGTAAGTAAAAAAAAAATTTACCATCCTGGTAAATGGAAAATCAATACACGGCTAATACTTACAAGGTTAACAAGTGGGCCACCTGAGTTTCCATACTACTCAAGATGGTTGTATAGGAGAAACAGAAGGTTAAAATAGTCAAATATTTAGGTATTGACATTAGAGATAGCATTTGGACTAAAGTCTCACATTGATGATGGCGTCAGTCTGAATGTAGTCCATGTCCGAGTCCCGGATGCCGAGCTCCTTGCCGTCTCTCTGTGCTGTGCTTACGATGCCCGTAGTCACAGTGTTCTGCAGAGAGAACGGACTGCCGATGGCCACCACAAACTCACCCGGACGCAAGTCAGCTGAGTGGCCAAGAGGAAGAACTGGAAGCTTTTTCTGATGAAGAAAAATAGACATACACTAAAAGTATCTACACGGGTGCAATTTGTGTGTTTTTTGTTGTTGTTTTTTTGGGGTAAAAGATGAAATTTTGACTTCCAAAGACAGTTAACGATAACAAATATTACATTATCCCACTTTTTCATTTGTGCTCTCCTTCTCCTCAAACAAAAATTAGATCTTAAAGGATAAAAACTTATTTAAAAAATTCTATTCAGAATAATGCTCTGCTTAAAATTAAGAAATAAAGTGGATCATTTTGACCCAAACAAGTGTGTGAATATATCCAAAAAAAGGCTATGAGACAGAGATATGAGAAGAAAAGACGAAAACAGAAACAAACTCTGTGTGAGGTCTGCTAACACTCTTAAGCAAAAGCATTTTCAGATGCCACTGCTTTTCTTATCCTAGCCTTTAATACAATCTCTCTCTTCCATCTCCAATAATATAAACCAAGCATTCAGTTCATTTCCCAGTCAGACTTAGTCACTTTCAATTGTTTATTTCTAAAATTCCCGTACTAGCACTGCATCATGCCAGAGTTAACATGTCGAAGTAGCCTAGACTTATTGGATAGTGAGATATAAACCAGCTCACTGAACATGAGAGGAAAGCTCACACAACCAGCTGTGGTGTATATGTGAGAATTGCTATTAGAGGTGCTGATAATAGATGAGTAATATACAGATCATGTGGAAAGCTCATTAACACCAAAGGGAAATGAACTAAGCTGTGCCAGAAAAACTTACAGCCTTGTAAAGTAAAGCCTTTTTAGGAGGTTTGAATTTCTGGTTTACAGCTAGGCCTTACTAAGCTTGGCATGCAGGTAGTGTAGTGTAGTAAAACTGTGATTTGCAGATCTTGTATGGTCATAATTAAACAGCCATATTGTGCATAAAGATATTGGTATGACTCTATAGTCCTATCATGTTCATGTAAAATTATTTTTAATTCAGCATTGACTTGATAGCTAGCAGGAGTATTCAACTTAATATTCATTCAAAGAGGACAATGATGTGTTCTGATAAATGGTCATTCAATTCAAAGAAGCTTAATCCATCTGTAGGTCCATTTGATCCCTACTGTAAATGCACTGCTGTAATACCCGTGGGTTGATTTTGATGGTGGCGATGTCAGACTTTTTGTCGATGTCTGTTATGGAGGCTTCGTATTTTTTGCCATCGTGAAGCTGCACCCGAAGCTGCTGTCGGCCCACTGATGTGGCAGTGCTGCTCACCACATGAGCATTGGTCACAATCACACCGGATTCTTTCACGATGAACCCCGATCCGCTAGACAACGGCACGTGGTGGCCAAACAGCGGATGGCTGGACACAAACATCAAAAAAGTGACTGCGTTTGTACAATATAAATTATAAGCATGTTAATTTAAACATGAAGGTAAGAAAAGTTAGAGAAAAGCTTTTATACCACACCATTGATTGTGCAGAACGTGTTGGTTAGTTTGCTATAACAGCCATTCTGACAGCAGTGCTGGCTGTAATTCAACTCACAGGTTAATATTAATGTGCTCTTTCTAAAACATTGTTTCTGTAGTAAAAATGCATTCAAAATGGACTTGTTGCTCCACATATCTTACTTAATATTACAAAATACACATACTTAATATTTGTGTATTTTGTTGGTTCTGAGTGCTGGACAAGCCTTTTTTTGTGCTGTTTGTTTTGAAGTGTTTTTGTGGAACTTTGTGTGCTGCCATTTTGGCCAGGACTCCCTGGTAGAAGAGTTTTTTTTATCTATTAAAGGATAAATAAAATAAAGAAAAAATATCTGAGATATTTATGTAAATTTATGTAAGAATATAAGAGGATTTGTTGATGTCCCCAGTTTTAGTGTTTTGCAAATTTTTTACATTTAAGTTTTTTGTTATGGGTTTGTTTTTGTTGTTAAGTATTCAGGACTTACCAGATTCTGGGCAAAATTACAAACTGCATTTTTCTTTCTGTGCCTTATTAACTTGAAACATGAAAATGTGGGTGGACATCCATTTGAGCTGCTGGAATATTAATGGTAATGGAAACTATTTTGTTTCATGGACGTTCAACAGCAATAAACATAACTATAGATATACATCAATAGGCATGTCATTTGTGGAATAAATAATGTGTTTATTATCAGGTTATTATAATCCCAGGCTAACAAAGATGGTAGAACATGACATGCCTATTGTAAATAGGAAAAAACAGTCGATTTTAGTCTCCTGTACACTCCCCTACATTCCCATTCGGAAGATCTCCAAGCGCAGGGAGAGACATTTTGTCCATGTACATAAACACTGTTTATATTGCTAACACCTGAGGTAAATATATGAGTTATTGGGTATTTAAAATGAATGTCAAAAGATAGGTCAGTGAGAGATCATTGCATGTATCCAAGTAGTGAATAAAACAACAGAATTAATATAAGTTGGCTTTGTGAGACAATAATTAATAATAGTTCTGCCTTTACAATACCAGATTTATATTCAGTTTTAGTTTCTGATCTAAACACTGCAACAGTCGAGTGTAATTAAACACACAGCCTTAAGCATGGCAACAGCTGTATTATCAAAACAGTCATCTTGTTCTGTTTAAACTTTTCATTCTTGGCTGTTTTTCACATATTTCACATTTATTGCTATAATAGATGTTTTGTTCAACCATCAAATCAAACTGGAACCATAACTGGACACCAAACCAGAAGTTTACTGAGCAATGCCTCAAAGATTTTCTGGTCAGTCTGGATTCATCACTTAGACAAGTATTATAAACTAGGGCAGGGTAACAGATAGGTCTGTGTGGATGCAGTTAAGGAAGTTATTTTGTACCTCAAACCTATTAAATTCTCAGTTATTAGGGGTCTGTAGGTGTTGATTCATTTTCTAACAGCAGCTCTGACATTAGCCCTGGCTGTATAGTTTTATAATAGAGCATTTGTTCTAATGTGATATTGTTACTGTAAGAAATCCTTCACAAGGACAATTCAACAGTTACTGATGGAGTCTCTGGTGTTAGCATTTTGTAAAAAATCAATAGGTTTTCCACCAGAGGAAAGACTTTAGAATAGAAAACTTTGTCATTTTCTGAGTAACATAACGTTCATTCTCTTGGTGAGAAACTGTTATATTGCTATAGTGTTTTAGCTGCAATAGCCTAAAGCAGAACATCTTGATAGCTTAAGTTTTCTAGTACTTGTCTGAGTCATGTCATATTAAGCAACCTTTAGTGCAACATCACCACAATAATATGCACAGAAGTGTTCTTTACCTGAGAAAAAGCTCGATATGGACCACAGCGGGGGCAATTTTTTCCACAACATCAGCGATGAAATTAAACTTGTACCTGGGGCTGTTGTGGTGTGTAGGACCTATACTAGCAGAAAGAATTATGCATGTTAATAATATTCACCAGTCACTAATAAAACCATTGTTAAAACATGTCTCTCTTCTTTTCCACAGTTACACATTCTATTAAACAATTTACTAAAAGATAAACGTCATCATCGGAAGAACAAATCTTGATTTTACAGTCAAATATGGCTTGACGGAGCCTAGCTCTCAGGTTCAGAGTTATGATATCACTCTCTTCCCTGTTAATGAGGGTAACACTAACAAATAGAGGGTATATGGGAGAAGGGAGTTAACTCTTTCCTTCTGATGTGTTCAATTGGTCTATCATGTCCTGTAGCATTAGCAGAAAACCTTTGGTTAGTACGGTAGCTATCATGTGATCATGTTATAGGGGAAGAACTGGGCAAACTGAGAAAATGGTGTAAAAACTAACAAGGTAAAAAAATAACAAAAAATGATAACGAGTATTCTGAACTGGTTATTTTATTCTATTACTCAAATATGCCAAGTTGGATTTTTATTTTAATCGCATATGTATGTATATTTTATATATAAATTTTATATAAAAAATGTACATTTTTATGATTTATGAAATGTTTTATTTTTATTTCATTTATTGCACAGCATGTTAATGTTCTCTCATATAGCTTCAGGGGTTTCCTTCCCCAGTCTAAAGACATGTGTTGTAGTTTAAGAGATTGTCCCTTACTGCTCCAAGGATTACACTAAAGGCTGATTGGCATCTCAAATTGTCCATACTGTGTATGCATGGTTGTGAGTATGTGGGTGATTGTGAGTATGTGAGTATCTCTGTGATGGGTTGGCACCACATCCAGCTGGTATTTTAGACATAGTATATTTTTGATGAAGTGTAGTGGTTAGAATTATTTTATAATAGTTAAAGTATTAATCATTGGAACAGTAATTTAACTGAAAAGAAACTAAAAATACAAAAGGACAAACTCTTTTTCATGAGAATGTGAGGTTTTAGTTTGTTCCATGCTATTTTTTACTTGACCTGCATATTTTACAATACATGCAGGAAGTCTGGATGGAAACTGTTTTCTAGTCTTCAATTAAATTGTTCCTGAGTTCTGGTATGTTAATGATTTCAGCAGCCACTACAGCCAATCAAAGCTTAATAAAAGGCTGAAATGAAAATGTATACAATATACATATGTATACAATACAATGTTCTACTTTTAGATGCATCATAGCTCTAAAAAAATGTTGAATTCTTTATCATCTTCTATATACATGTTATTCAAAATATATTTTGAATAATATATTTTAACTTGGAATATTTCAAAAATGTTCAAAATATTTTCCATAATCATATAATTTCATATCATTACTATATGTTTTTGAAGATCATTTCATGTTCACTTTTTGTACATCCTACAACATGCACATTTGTACATCTGCAACATGCTGGAAACTGCGAATGTGTCCCATCCTGATAAGATAGTGTGCGGTGCCTTACCTGGAGCTGCAGATGCGCACCGGTCTTTGTGCACCTGTGTGACTGGAGCATTCCCCCGCTGCCGCGCACTGCGACCAGCCTCCTCTAGCTTGCAGGGGTTTTCATACGTTTTACCATCGCTGCCGCACACCGGGTGACTGTTCTTACACCGGCACAGCCCTTTAGATGATTTCTTTCCCCCTGAGTGCACACACTCCAGTCCAGCCGCGCAGGGAAGATCGCGCTTACGGCCGCAGGTTGCACCGTCCTGCCCCGAGGCGCACACCGCGCAGCAGCCGCATCGGTCCAGCACGCGCCCGCCTTTGCATGCAGCACGAGGCGCCGGGCACTTGGTCATGTCGCACTTGGCCGGACAGGGCGCGCGCTGCTCAGGTCCTGCTAGGGCATGCGCGAAAAGCACAGACACGACGAGAAGCAAAATGTTCATCCTGCTGTTAGACCAGTGAACTGATTCGATGTGGTGAAAATCCGTGAAGAAATCACATTTCCTCACATAAGCACGTGCACAGTCGCTTGTACGGTGTGAGTAATGACTGAAGCTGTACAGTGTGAGTAATGACTGAAGCTGGATCACTTTTACTAATATTATTCTCTCTCTCTCTCTCTCTCTCTCTCTCTCTCTCTCTCTCTCTCTCTCTCTCTCTCACACACACACACACACACACACACACACACTCTCTCTCTCTCTCTCTCTCTCTCTCTCACACACACACACACACACACACACTATCACACACTCTCTCTCTCACACACACACACACACACAATCACACTCTCTCTCTCTCTCTCTCTCTCTCTCTCTCTCACACACACACACACACACACACACACACACACACACACACACACACACACACTCTCTATCAAACACACTCTCTCTCTCTCACACACACACACACACACACACACACACACACACACACACACAAATTTCATGTTTAGGATGCTTCTAATATGAAGAAACAGTTTCTTAAAATGGTGTGCCTTTGATCCTATGATGACAGTTTTCTCTGGATCCTCAAACATCCTCCCACTTTGTAAATTGAGAACTGTGAACATATGAACATGTGTGTATGGTTCCCTGTAAGACTGGCGTCTCATTCATAGTGTATTTCTTGCTTCAGTCTCACCACAGCCCAGACCAGAATAAAATGATTACTGAAGACACGAATTTCCTGCCACTAACATGTATTGAACTTAATTTTTGATTTGGTGTGAACTGATTTATTGTAGATATTGTTAACAATTTGTACAAGGCAGGTTCTCTAAATTACAAATTTTTGATAAAAGCAGTGTTTTCCCGATCTTTCCAACATGTTTTGATTTCAAATAATGGCTAAGTATTTCAGCCTGTTTAACCATGGCAACATTGCTCCAAAATAAATGTTAAGTTTAAATTTGTAATAATGGGCTATTTGCTTCCTCTAGTCTGAAAATTATGCAAACTATTCTCAAACTTTTTATATTATGGCACAGGTGCTATTTCCTCAGTTCCTGCTCCAGCTGCTATTTCCTCAGTTCCTGAGTCATTTTTTCAGATGCATTCCAGTTCCCTGTTATTCTCCCTGTTACATTTACTGCATTTAGCAGACACCCTTAACTAGTGTAAATTACATTTTTCTTCCAATTTATACAACTAAGCAATTGAGGGTTAAGGGCCTTGCTCAGGATCCCAGCAGTGGCAGCTTGGTGGACCTGAGGTTCGAACCCATGACCTTCCAATCAGTAGTCTAACACCATAACCACTGAGCTACCACATCCCTACACTTGAATTTTTGACTGATACTCATCTGCACATTTTACATCATGCTATATTTGATAATTACCTTTTCATGACCACTTCTTCTATTCCAGTGAATAGAAGTCATGAAAAAGTAAATTTGCATCCACTTCCTTATATTTTCGCTTGAAGTTCTATAAAACCCCTTCAACCTTGAAAGCAAGAGCCAATGAAAAACAAGACAAAAGGGAGGAAGACAGAAGAGCACCATATTGTTATTAATTCAGGAAACCCTGTTTTATAAAACAGCAATCTGTACACACATATGCATTAGCTAAAGAAACCTACTGATGCTATTCCATTTAAGCAACAAACTAGCTAGCAGAACAAAGCAGTGAGCAAAGATGAGAGCATAGCATAGCTCATAAACAAAGAAGTAGCTTAAGTTTAGCTCTTTACTAAACTAGTACATTCCATCCAGAAAGACAACTCACCAGAACCGAACAGAATTAAATATTTTTGCTCTAAAAATACAAAACTCTAGCATGAGCGCATCTTAAATCTTAGTTTGCTCTTTCGCCTTCACGGCCTCTAGCTACAGTAGTGTGTCGAATGTAACACCAAGTTGATAGGTGTGTGTAATTTCCAGTAAACTCTGACACTCATGGACTCAGGATCTCACACAATCGTACAAGTTCGTACGTTTCACACAAAGACACAATGCAGCAGGTTGAAATGAAACACACAGAATTAAATGTTTAATTCTGTTTATTTAAGCTGTAATGTGATAGTAGGCACTGGATTTTAAATGAAATGGTGACCATGAGGTTAATGTCCAGAACTTTAGGTTATGGCAGAGTGAGAAATATCAGAATAAATTAGTCAGACATTAAGAAAAATCATTCTCAGTGAAAAAAACAATCTAATACACGTATAATCAGCAACAACTCTGTGCATAATTAATACTGTGATAGTAACAATAACATTTAAGGAAAACAACTGAATGGGTTTAAAAGGTCAGTGACACAATATGAGGTGTCCACCACACCAGCATTTTCAGTAGATATTTGGCATTTAGGTCTAATACAGAGCTCAATGATGATTTGGCCAAAAATAAAATCAACACAACTAATCAATCAGACATGTTTTTATCTAACATTTGTGCTGAAAAACTCAATTCAGTTAAGTGGAAATACTAGTCAAGTGGAAATACTGACCAAGTGACCCTTCCCATTTGCTGACAAGTATATGTGAGCATGTGTTCCTTTAAAAGTACATATACAGCATACAATTTGAAGAGATATGACAGCACGGGTGCTTTTTTTAAACGTATATCTGAAAAAGTCCTTAAGAAAGCGTTCAACAAGTTTCACCAACCTGCTCACTCTTGTACATTTTTAACCAAACTCACTCATTCAACTAAGGACAGGTGCATAAACAAATATAATAAAAGCATCACACATGATTTTTTGTAGGGTACAATGGAATTGCAATAGACACAAAGTCCTGAAGCAAATCCTTAAATCGACACAAAACTAAATTTCATCTTTGGCCAAACTGCAGTGTCAATTAAAAAGTATGCATCAGGATTAAAGGTTATTTCATATGGTTAAGAGACCTGATCCATAGCATTTTGACCAATAGCAGTTTGAAAACATACAAGAGGCTTCACTGATGTCAGAATTTCACAGATCATTAACAGCAATGCTCTGTTTATCCAAATCAACTCTTAAAGTTAAAGTAAAACTAAAGCTAAATTACAGTTATGTTGCCTGTTTAGCTGATATGATTGTGCAAACTGCATAAGACATCAGTTCAACTACACTGTTCATGGTGCCAATTATTTTTCCTCTGTTGGAATGCAGATGTTCTGCACTTCAGAGTCTTGATGAGAAATCAACAACGATGTGTAAAATAACAGTCCTGAAATGCAGAAGTCTAAAGACAGCCAAAGACTTCTATAACGTCCTCATTTCATCCCTCTATCAGCAATTGCAGGTCCATTTCTCCTTTTTCTCTTCCACAGCATTGGCTTTTGAAGGAAGTTTAATACTTCTGGCTGGCTCTGGTTTTTTCCTTCTCTGCCTACTTGCCTGTAGTACCAGTTTGCTGAAAATGGTGTCCACCTGTTCTTTGCTGCCACCTTTAGCTGAAAAGAGGTAGAAGGGCATAGAGTGGACCTCAGCTAAGTGCCGTGCTTGCTCGATGGTTGAGGCCACAGTCACCAAGTCGGCCTTGTTAGCCACGAGCATGCGAGGTACATCTGGTCCAAGCATGTGTTGCTGACACTCCTCCATCCAGAAGGGCAGACTGCGGAACGAAGCCGCATTAGTGACATCGTACACAAATACAACCGCATGTACATTGCGGTAGTAGTGTTGTACCATGCACTTCCGAAAACGCTCCTGACCTGCTGTGTCCCACAGCTGCACCTAGACAGAGACGGAGGGAAAGCAAAAAAGAGATAATTTTAAAAAAATATATAAATAATTAACTAATTAAAAAAGTAAAAATAAAAAAAATATTTCAAATCCTTAATTATGACCATTTCTGATTTATCCTTTTTTTTTTGTACACTCGTATGTGCAATTGAAATAGTCACATTTAACTGACTGTTAAAAAAAAATAACTGACTTAAAACAAAATGACTTTCAATTGCACATAGAAAGTTTGTACAGCAGTCTTAGCAACCAACTAGTTTTTGGTTGAGTCTGGGTTAGACAGTGAGCAGGTTTTAATGTTTTCTATTAAAGGGAAGATGATTCATGTACGGTATGTAGCAACAGGCAGATTTTCAACAATTTCATTTCCTATTTTCTACAGGCCACAAAAGCCCCTTTATTAATATCAACTTCTGTTTGTTATGACATTTTAAAATTCCCAGGGAAACACAGACCATATGTTGGATTCTCCCCAAACAAACTAATTATTGTCTCTCACATTAAAGAGAAACATGACAAAATATATTAATCTGAATTTCTTACAATTTAAGCATTCTAATCAGTTGTTTGTTTTGATCGTGCAATAGGATTAAAAAAATGTTTTTGTTTTCAGATTTTTTTTTATATTATAATACAGTTTTATTTGTTTCTGTTTTACTGATAATGATGAATTTACACACACATTTTATATATATATTATATTTTATATATATATAATATATATATATTTATTTATTTTTTTCAGTATGATTTCGATTTGTTAGACTTTGTTACACTCAGAACTGTTTGTTTACCTTGATTTTCTCGCCCCCCACGTGCACCAGTCTCTCTCGGAAGTCCACACCGATGGTGGAGTCGGTTTTCTCGGGAAACTTTCCGGTGCAGTAGAGATGAGTGAGGCTCGTTTTTCCCACACCGGCGTCTCCGAGCACGATTATTTTACACGTGCGACATATCGCTGGGATCCAAAACTCGCACGAGTCCATCTGTAAAGCCGTCTGTTTCTCTCACCAGCGCGTGCGGTTACTCTTTTATATCTCGCGCTGCTTAGGGAACTGACCGAGACTGAATGAGATGTGAGGTAAAATCTCGCGAGACTACAGAGATTATTGTTCTGTGAAATCCCTGCCCTGAAGCAATGTATTTTTCTTTATAAAAGGATATTTAGGTATTTTTTGTTATGCTACAAAGAAAAAGAAGCAAACATTCATGTGGAAATTTATCATTCAATCATTTCCCTGGACTAGATTGTGGTGGATCCTGAGATCTCCCAGAGGATGCTGAGATCTCACCCAGTGGACGCAGAGATCTCACCCGGTGGACGAAGAGGTGGACGCAGAGCTCTCACCCGGTGGACGCAGAGCTCTCACCCGGTGGACGCAGAGCTCTCACCCGGTGGACGCAGAGCTCTCACCCGGTGGACGCAGAGCTCTCACCCGGTGGACGCAGAGCTCTCACCCGGTGGATTGCTAGTGTGAAGCAGGAATGCACCCAGAATGGGATACCATGTCCATCACACACAATCCCACCTACCAGCACATTTTATAGAGGATGGGAAAAAACTAGAACACAGAGAAACACAAGAATACAGGGAGAGTATTCCTTGAAACATCATGCTGACAGTAACCCAAGCTCCTAAACCAACTGGGAACACTGGAGCTCTGGGGCAGCAATGAAATCGTAATTTTCAGCCTTTTTCGGCTCTTTTCAGTGGTGGCAAATGAGTACCAACCCAGTGCTGGCCTATATACTCCTGAGGACTGCATCTCCAAGTACAGTTCCAATGGATTTCACACAAACGTTGATTTATTTTTAACATTTTTGGTTAAGATGTCAATAAAACTAAGGCCCCTATTGTACTTGCTAATATTTAGCTTACATTCAGTCCCAAATACACTTACCATTTGCATAACAGAGTGAATATAAGCTTAACCAAATTTCATGCTCAGATACGAATATACCTGTACTTTCCCTTAACAATGGAGTGGAAACACAAAGGATACATCCACCATTTTACCAACTAACGTAACTAGTGTTAAATGCCTAATTAACACTAAACAACTCACCAGCTTAGTTAATGGATCAGTAATTGTCAACAACATAAAATCTAGTTATGTGATTCCAGAACACCTTTGATGAAATGCAGACCTATAGAAACTTAATTGTAGTCTAATTTCAAACAGTGTTTATTTACTCACATGAAGGCAGAACCAGTCTGTTAGATGTGGAAAAGAAAGAAAGAACATGAGAGCATACTGGACATTCATGATGTATTTACCACATTAACTCACCTATCCTCTGTAATTACTGTATCCCGGTCAGGGTCAATGTTGTAAGAACAGAAGGGAAAAGGGAAAGTGATGGGAGGAAGGAAAAGGGGAGGGAGACAAAGAGAGATAGGGAAAGGGAAAGAGAAAGAGAGAGGGGGGGGGTCCTTTGGTGCTGCTGCTACATATTTCTTGATAAATCCATTTCAGTGTCATGCATCAATGGCACTGGGATGATCCAACACATTTTAAATCAGGAAGAGCTGTGGATGAGCTGATTAGATGAATCAGGCATGTTGGTAGCAGATCATACAGCAAGCAGGTTTGTGACTTGACTTTTCCCCCTACAAACAGCGACTTGGTTTAATGTGAGGAAAAGAAGAAAATATCTTTGACTTTCTGCATATTTTTAAATATTTTCTACATTTTAATAATATTCTGTACTGAACTTGATGAGATGTTATGATTCAAAGCACCCGGGCACAAGATCACTCCCATACGGCCACACAGCTGTTTCTAAACCACTGCGCTATGGACATCAAGGATTTAAAAGGCAGTTTAGACACCTTACAGGTTTGAGACCATTTATTGTATTGCCTTTTCTAGTAGCCCTTCTGTGACCAGAGGACAGATGTGGACAGCTGGAAAACAGACACACTAAAGGATACGATAAAGGAAGAAACTTGTCTGTTTTCAGATTTGTCAACCCTAGAGAAATGTTACCTAAAACGTCAAGGTTACAAACTAAGACTTTAAATAGCTGTGATGGATCCAAGAAGGATATTTGCTTTGTAGAAAGCATGCAGTTGATTGATTGATTCTTCTGGATTTACCACAGCTGTAACCTGCTTTTTTTTTTAATTTCATACCAATTTTTACATATTACATCTCATGTCCATGACAAGAGTTCATTTCATAATGCCAATTATTTCCTTTTTTGATCCCGTCTATGTAAGAGTACATAAACTCGATACTTAAAAACAACCCCTCTGGCTATACACTGACAAAAAGCAAAAGGAAAAGTGTACAGTACAATCCTAAATGTACATAGACTACTACCAAATTTATGTTTTTTCATTATTTGTGTTGTTTTTTATTACAAAAAAAAATTCATTATCATACAACAAACTCATCATTCCACATTGAAAACGAAGTAGGGGCAAGAGAGAGCGGGTTAAAGGAATACTCCAGTACCATACATGCGATTATCACAGCCAAGAATTTCAATGTATGAACCTCAGAACCTGCTGTTTGAAAAGGAAAGATATCTGTAAAGAAAGACTAAAGGTGGTTGCTGAATTCGGTTTAGAAACTCAGATGTGTTTTCATGAAAATGTATTTATTAATAAAGCTAGAGAAGTGTCAGAGAAAATGTGTGACTAGTCATCACCACAGGAAGATGAACTGAATTACACAATACCCCCAGAGAAAAACATTTTAACCTATTGCTCCAGTGTTGGAAATAGTTTCCTCACGCCTGTTTTAAGTATAAAGTTTGTTGTTTTGAATATTTTTTTCAAGTAATGGATGAAAGGGCTAAAATTTTCCTCAGATGCAAATGGAAGAAAACATATACAAGGCAAAATTCTGGTGTTTGAGCAACTTAATAAGAAGCAGCACCACCATGTTTTGACCAACTACAGAGATGACAGTCCCGCATACTCGTTTTTTTTGTTGGCTTATATGACCGACTCAAGAATTCATGGGTCAAAGTTTGAGTACACAAAAATTGACGCAAAGACACCAGAGCAAAGAGCTAATTTTTATAAAATATTCTATATTTTTGCCAGAATTTAACCGAGTCCCCGTTTTTACATTCTGCAAGAAAACATCAAAATTCTTGTCTGTGGCAATCGAACATGTGCTACTGATGTGGCAGACAGGATGAAATTGCCCGAGTATCCCTTTAAGGAGAGCGATCAAAGCAAGAGAGAAGCGAGCAGATTTACCTTTAAGATTACTCAAGGTTGCTGATTATGCTCTACCATCGCTGCTGTTCTAGTCGCTATGAATGAATGAATAACGGGGAGCAGTTGCTGATTAAGACTCATTCCGAATAAATTTTGATATGGGGTCTAGAAACTACCTTCAAATTACTTTCGACTCAGCCAAACCTCAACGTTAATAAATTCATGACATACGAGTCACATTAGCATAAAAAAAATCCCCACACATAAGCAGCATATTCTTAGACTCCGCCCCCTCAGGTACAACCCCTTTCTCACCTCCCAACATGCCAAACCCGTTCCTTACTTATTACTACAGACTTCTCAGTGCCATTTCATGCCAACACAAAACCAACTCGCCGCTCCAAAACTCGTTTTATGCCGTTTTTATTTTTCATATAAATTACTCTTTAAAACAGAGGGGGTAAAGATGGGTTTGAGTGAGCTCGGTTGTTTGACTATGGGATATGTTAATTAACCCACACTTTGTAGCTCGCCG
Source organism: Tachysurus fulvidraco (assembly GCF_022655615.1). Taxonomy (NCBI): domain Eukaryota; kingdom Metazoa; phylum Chordata; class Actinopteri; order Siluriformes; family Bagridae; genus Tachysurus; species Tachysurus fulvidraco. Next base: position 23,526,405 of record NC_062521.1, read on the forward strand.
CCTTCAGACACTGTTCACAACAGAGCGTTTTGCGTGTTGTCTAGTTTTCAGTTAGAGAGTAGTCATCAGCAAGGTTAAAAAAAAAAGTAAAATGGCCATTTTATTCTTCCTCCTCCTCCTTTTATTCTCCCCCCCTCCCCTAAAGTCATCCTCTGCGTAGACGCCCTTGTCGCCTCTCGGTCCTGATCCCGATTTCAAAGGGTGGACAGGACGTGGGAAGTTCAGCAACATGTCATCTTGGGTGTTTGAAAAATGGCGCCGTTACACCTCCTTCCTCTCTGCCCCCCCTGCTCCCTTAGCCCCACCCCCTTTAGGTGTTCACATGTCATTGGCTAGCTCCTCAGTTTCCGTGGAGAGGTCCCCGTTTACGGCAATCTTCGTGTTTTCCTCGTAGCCGGGAGGCATGAAGGCCAGCGTGTACGGGTAGATCTTGTGACACTCGGCCCGGTACGACTCGGCCGTCTCCGTTGCATCTCCCAGGCTGCCGTCACACAGGCTCTCCAACGCCTCTGTGCAGATCTACGCAGGAAGAAAAAAGCATGATGGGATTATGCAGGGTCTGTTATGATTCTCCATGTCCAATATTTTGTGTGTAATTGGTATGAGTGGAACACTACTATTAATATAATAAAATATTAATAATAAAATAAAATAGTATAAAATATTTATTTAAAAAATAACCATAATGAAAAAAAGAACATAATAGGCCTTTTCCTCTAAATCAAAAGTCTGCCAGAGTGCTGGAAAAAAACAAATCAGCTAATGTCAACCAGAAATGAAATAAAAATACAAAACAGAATTAAATAAACTGACATTCTTAGTGACCGTTTAACTTGAGAAGTTGTATTTCTTGGCCCAGTAGTGCTGATTACACAATAATATTTCCTGTAAATAAACTGACATGCAAAGTCTGGAGTTGGAGCAATATCAGGATTACAAGTCACATACTTAGTCACAAGATTGAACCCTGAAGTTGTATTGCATGTGCAAGGAACTACGGGGATTTCAACTGCTGAAACAAGTAAACTAACTGAACTTCCCCTGGGGAGAAAACAACCACACTCGTTTACCGTTCGGATGGAGAAAAATAAATAAATAAAACTTCTGTATTACCGGATTATTTCAATACAATGATATTCTGAGCATGATATTCTCCAGAAGATCAGTACAGCCATTGTACGAGACGGTGGTGTTGTGGTGTGTAATGCAAAGGTTTCTGAAATAGGAAATTTATTATATCTGAAGGTCAAGTTAGAAAAGACCTTTTTGGCAGAATCAAGTCATAAGCAAGGTAAGTCGCAGTAACGGTGCGTTGGTGGCAGTGGTTCTTGTTTAGAAGGTCAGTGTTAAAGCCCCACAGCATTGCCAAGCTGGCACTGTTGGGCCCTTGAGTAAGGCCCCCCTGTGCTCCAGAAGTGCTGTAACACCCTGTGCTCTGACACAAAAAAAACTATGTGTTCTAACTTTGTTCTAAAATTTGATCATCATACACCAATTAAGAAGAAAATTTTTGATGTCGTGTAGTGATTTTATATATTTTTTTTTTTTAAGAGAGAGAGAGTTTAGCTGTCAAAAGGGGTGTGGTTCTTACACTGTACCAATATTTAATGCAGGGAGAAAAGAGCCATATTTTTAAAACACAAAGTAGTTGAAAAAATATATAAATAAAAATCAGTAAACAGTGTGTGTCAAGCCAGATACACAGCTAAAGTTGAGTGCTTGTGAAGCATATTAAAGCAATTTGCTACCAGGTTAGTAGTCTTAGTCTTATTAATCTTTCCACTTCCTCTTTTGAGCTTTTGGTGTTTATGGAAAATCCATTTTTTAGCTGAAACAATATACTTACTGCTGTCTAAGTAACTGTGATATTCGCAATGCTTATAATTATTTTGTTATAATAATTTGAAAATATACAACCAGGGTAATCCAAAAGCAACATATGAACAACATTGAACTGTTAAATGAATCAAACAAAACAGTGTGAATATTTGGAACAGTTGTCAGTTCAGTACAGGGTGGTTCTTTTGCCAGGGATGTGGTAGCTCAGTGGTTAAGGTGTTGGGCTACTGATCAGAAGGTCATGGGCTCAAACCCCAGGTCCACCAAGCTGCCACTACTGGGCACCTGAGCAAGGGTTGTAAGTCACTCTGGATAAGAAGTGTCTGCTAAATGCCATAAATTTAAATGCCTGGGATTTCGCTCAGCTACAATATCTTAGCTATAAATTCAGCACTATGGCTTGAAGGAAGCTGGATTTACCTGAATGTTTCTGTTATTAAGTGATTCGTCCAGTGCTGTAGCGAGCTCCACAGCCTTCTTCTGGGTCGAAGGGTCTAAGTAGAACATGCCTTTGGCAGCTTCAAGAAGCAATAGAGGGGACATACCAAAAAAAAAAAAGCCCACACAAGTTAGTCCTGCACATTACGCTTAAGTGTGTCTATGTAATTTATACCCGAGTTTGTGAGTGTTTATGGACCTGCTAATCGGTGAGAGATTGAGTTCGAGTGCTTGCTGAGGAAGGCCTGGTTAAAGCTCTTAGCATTGCTGTCACCGAACAACCGAGAGATTTCCTGCTTGAGAACTGTGGGGACCGGTTCTGCCAAGTCTTTAGCTTCTGATACTGTCAAATAAGAGAGATAAGGACGTGAAATCAAAGACATCCCAGAGAACCTGTTTAAAACAAAGGAGGATTAAAGCAGTTGTGTAATGTACCAGCATTAACGTTTTTACCTCTTTTGAAGAAGCGCACTAGACACTGATGAAGCCAGGGGTTATCTGGATCTATAGCAGAAGCTCTCTTCACCGACTGCAGCATTAACAAGAACTTGTCTGCAAAACAAAAAACAGCAAATATAAACATCATAATCATTTCTTTTATTGGATACCGCCATCTGCGCAGACTATTTACGCCAGATCTGTGTCTTTATCTAAGTGGAAGAACTAAATATCTACGGTCAGGAAGATCCTGATGTTTAATATACCGCTATTACTTCTGTTATCATTAATATGTAATAACAATAATAATAATGGCTGCCAGATAAGTTTCTCATTCTGTTATCGCAACATGTTCTGGATGTTTCTGAATTACCAAAAATTAAAACACATCAAAATCATCTCCACTGTTGTCATGAACTAACAAAGATAACTCTGGGAAAAGGAAAAACGTCTCTATTGACAAATGACTTGTTTTAAAGCAGAGGCTGAAAAACAAAAGGGAGAGAATTTACAAATCATGAATTCAACACCAAATGATCTGGTGGATAATCGTAGAATCTTATGATATTGTTACTGGTTTTTTAATGACTGAAAATACACCAAGAACCTTTTGGTGTGTGTGTGTGTGTGTGTGTGTGTGTACGCGCGTGTGTGTGTGTGTGTGTGTGTGTGTGTGTACGCACGTGTGTGTGTGTACGCACGTGTGTGTGTGTGTACGCGCGTGTGTGTGTGTGTGTACGCGCGTGTGTGTGTCTGTGTACGCGCGTGTGTGTGTGTGTGTACGCGCGTGTGTGTGTGTGTGTACGCGCGTGTGTGTGTGTGTGTACGCGCGCGTGTGTGTGTGTGTACGCGCGTGTGTGTGTGTGTACGCGCGTGTGTGTGTGTGTGTACGCGCGTGTGTGTGTGTGTGTACGCGCGTGTGTGTGTGTGAATGAGTAAACAAAGGTATGCATTACTAAATATATGAATGAATGTGTGAGAAAATGCATGGGTGACAATGTATGAGGAAGTTAAAATTAAAATTAAATCAATGTGTAATGAATGAGTAAAAGAATCAGAGAGAATAAGTGCACAAGTGAGTGAGCGAGCGCATGAATGTATAAACAGCCATATAAAATCCCACATGAACAGAGAAAGGATGGAGGAAGAGTTTGTAGAAAGAAAAATTCTTCATCCACAGCATATATTTTTTGCATCAAGGCTCAAGCTAATACGTCAAGGTGTAGCACATACAGCAGTTTCCCTTGAGGTATGTGATTTAACCTAAAGCCTAGTAAATAACAACAACAAAAAAAACAAAACACTGATGTTAATTGTGGTGGTCTGTTCATCTGTTAATTGTTAACCTTATCTAATGTAGTACGAGTTTTGCTTTACCTACAATATGTTTAATTTAGAAAGAAATTGTTGACTAAAAGCATTCTCTCTACCTTTTCTGAAGTAGATCTCAAAGGCCAGGAGGTGAGTCTCAATCTTGTCTCTCACCAAGGTTTTTAAAGGAATCAGGAACTTTACGGCCTCGTCTAATGGGTTTTCCACCTGGACAGAGAAAGTAAATGCAGAAGAGGTGTCTATTTGGTTAATAAAACAAATCAAATCAGTTTTTCCCCCCACAAAAAAACAAAAGGGAAACTCCTTCAGTTCCTCTTTGTTTTGTTTTTAAAAAAAAAAAAAAAACCTCTTGCACATACAGACGACTTTAAGGTCCACACCATGGTCTCGACTCAAACCACAACACAAACACACACACACCTTAGCCAGCTTTTCTGGTATAAGTTCCTCTTTGGGGCCTCCGATCTCCTCGTCGTCATCCTCTTTCTTCTTCTTCTGGTTCTTGAGCTGCTTCTCTTTCTCAGCATTCTTCTTCTCTTCCTCAAGCTGAGCCTTCTTCTGTGCTCGCCGCTGCTTGTTCCGCAGCTTCTTCAGCTCTTTGTCCGTAAGGTTACCTATGAGAACACACACACCCTCTGTATTAGTTCAAATGTGTAAGTACATGCATTCCCTCAGGTTAATGTCTGACTGTGTGTGTGTGTGTGTTTTCAATAACAACCTAAAGATAACAGTAATTGCTATAATTTCAATCTTCACTCTCACAAGTGTTTTGATATGTATATTAAATGTGATATAGATTTCAGATATCAGTCTGTATTTCTTAAGATTTAAAAAAAAAGTGTGTGCGCGCGCGTGTGTGTGTAAATGTTACCGGTATCGGCCTGTAGCTCCTTGTTGTCGTCGGTGAGAGGGTTATCATGCAGGTTGAGGTAGATTTGGATAGCAGTGCTTGCAGCTTTGTAGTAGAACGGATGCATGCGCAGCACGTCCTCCAGCTTTAACAGGTCTACATACGAGCGAAGCGTCATCTTCCGCATGCAGTACGTATGGAAGTCAAACTGATCGTCTGTTATCTCCACAAAGTGCTACGGCAAGAACGATGCACAAATGCAACGTTAATATGATCACATCGGTGCAGCTGTAACAGCAAATAGATACTACGAAAACCAAATTTTCTAAATATTTTCCCCTTATTTAGATTGTTACTCTATCACAGCAAATTGTGCATTTCTAAACACTCAGGTACAACGTTGACATCTCTGCCTTTATTTTTCCTTAAAAGGCATCACATGAGACACTACAGTATATGATTCTAATAAACAACTGGGATCAGTAAGAGAAGAGAAAGTCTTGTCAAGCTTTTTTGCAGTTCATCTCACAGCCAGCAGAGGGCTCAAAGTATTACAAAGACACATGGTGTAAAATGTGTTGGGCAGTCAATGCACACCATGGACTCACAATAGCAGTGATTGTGAAGAATGAAAACTGCTGGACAATTCAAACAGTCTCTGTATTAAATACATGTATCCTGAAAGAGTATAAAAAAAAAATACAGGAGCTCACCCGCTCGATCTCATGGCATTTTTTGAGCGCATCTCCATATTTCTTCATAGATTTATATGCCAACGCACACTCGGTCTGAAACCACATACACTGCATCTCGTTCAGGTTCTCCACCGCCGACGCGCCCTCCTGGAGAGGAGACAGAGTGAATTAGAGGGAGGACAAAGATATGTTATGTCTTTGCATTTCAAGTATAAATATAAAATATACATGTAATTAAAAAAAGTAATAAAAAGGAAGAAATTCTGACAGGACTGCTTTGCTCATACCCGTGTGAACTTTGAGCACATTTCCTCTGCTTCTTTAACCAGGCCTGCTTTGAGCAAGTACTTGGCGCATTTGGAGTTAATGAAGCGGTCAGCGGTGTCCAAAGCCTGAGCCTCGTCCATCCAGCGAGCTGCTTCCCGGATGTTCCCAGCATGCTGCGGGTGGAAGAGACCCAAAATGTGAGGAGGGTCTAAAAATAAAAGGATGCTTTGACACCTGAGGCTAATATATGAGGCATTAAGCATGTAAAAGGATGAAAGCTATGAATAACTGCAAGGCAGCCTGGTTTATACACAATCGTAAATAATATGTCTCCTAATATATAATATTACATTACTAATCATTTATTACATTATATTTACATTACCAATTACCAACTCCGCAACTTCCTCCTTTTCTGTCCCAGATTAAACTATTCTGGAAATGCATTTAAATTTATAATGTGACGACTTATTAAAAAATTTTACAGACTTGATCAAATCATTATTAGCACAGAAAATGTGTGCTTGCAAAACCTTATATATCTTGGCTTTGACTAGGAAGAGCTCAATGAGTGTTGGCGTGCTCTCTATTGCAGCGTTGATGTACTCTAGTGCAAGCGTCTGCTGCCCAATCTGATCGTAGTGCTGTGCCAGGAAGTACTGCACCCAGAGTAACGTGGTGGGCGGCTCCTCCTTTCCATCGTCTGAATGACCACAAAACACCCAAATCAGACGCCAAGAAAAAACTACACATTAGCCAATAAGAGGGAAAAATGGTGATAAGCTGTAATGTTGAACTTACCATTTTGATTAAACATTCTGCAGCCATTTAAAGACGTTTCAAAACCTACTACTAATTCTTCTATTATTGCCACCTGCAAATAAAGGGAAGAGAAGACACCAGATTTTTATTCATCACCACCTTCTCAGTTAAAGAGAGAGAGAGAGAGAGAGAGAGAGAGAGAGAGAGAGAGAGAGAGAGAGAGAGAGAGAGAGAGAGAGAGAGAGAGATGAATAAGAAGCTGTAATTGTAAATGTGTTCTTCAGCAAGTGGGGCGTTCCCTTGGGATGAGTGCAATCCATAGCGCTACCTTTCCTTGCAAAAACTTTTAGAATTAAAACCTACAGGATCTACACCTAACACCACCATGCAACGTCATTTCACAGAAGTGCAAATTATTCACAAACTATTTCATCACATCGAGTCTTCTTGTAAGGAAAAATGTTCATAGCAGCAATAGCAAAGAGGTTGTTATTGTTTATGTCTTCTTTTTTTTTTTTTTTTTTTTTTTTTTTTTTTTTAAGTGCACAGTGATGAACATCTAAGAGCTGAGTATACAGAGTTCGGAGTATACAGATTTTTAGTACTGAGGCACTTTGACATGGTTTCTCACAGTTTTTTTAGCACCTTCAGCTGTTTCTGCTTTTCACAAGCTACCCAGCAAAAGGGAACGTGTCAAACGGCGGAAGGAAAAGAACAGGCGCTTTTCAAATATAACATTTTCTCACCTTGTCTTTGTCTTGGTATAATGGTTTGAGTGTAGTGAAGACCGGAGGGCAGCCTTTGCTAAAGTTCATTCTTAAATACTTATCCAGACACTCCCGAAACTTCTCGCCTGAATCAGAAAGCCATTTTTAAAACTCTCTCAGCAGTAAATGAATGATGTTTTTCAAACAAAACATAACACACACACACACACACCAGCTGAATGTTTTACAGCTGGCATTACTTACCAGACAGGAAGTTGAGTGGTAGTCTGCGAGGAACCAAGCCTTTTGGAAACTTCACCCAGGCCTCCTCGTATATCTTCAGCTTCTCTTCTGTAGTGGCTGTAACACACACACACACACACACACACACACACTTGAGACACAGGTCGTATGTTTACAGTTTTCAGCATGCCTATTAATTTATCACTGTATAAGATGCAAGTACCAGGTTTGAGGGCTTTTTCCAGGCCATGGTAATAAGACCAGTTCTCGGGATTCCTCTCCTGTAGTCTTCTGTACACGTCTGCTGCCTCGTCGAATCGGCCCAGATTCAGCATTAGCTCCCCTACATACACACGCTACCATTAAATAGTGCAAATATCCATCCTTACCTTTCCTTTAAGTGCATCATTTTACAAAGCCAATAAGTAAACAGTCGCTCGTATACCTTTACGGCATTTGACAGACGCCCTTATCCAGAGCGACTTATATTTATCTTATTTGTACAGCAGAGCAACTGAGAGTTAAGGGCCTTGCTCAGGGGCCCTGGGATTCCAACACCTTAACCACTGAGCTACACATCCCCGGTCAAGCCAGTCAAAATCGCCAGCGCTGACAAAACAACTGGTTGAACATTCAACTTGTTGCTCATGTACAAAAGCAATAAAGTGGTTAATATCCTCAGGACCTAAACGTTATTAAAAGGGAGAGAAACAGGATTTCTGCTTTCTAGTTTTTCACTTCTCTGAATAAATCAACCATTCTGTAAGTGTGGGGTCAGTCATCAATGTCAACACCTCGTCCTTAACTGTGACTGTCTCCCTCAGCGTTTACTGACATGTATATACACACAAGGAGTACACCACTGCTTCACGCTCCTAACATGGCAAATAAGGGAATGGAGACAGAGACTGAATCTTCACGCATGTGTACCTCGGGTCTCTTCCACGGCCAGCTTGTCACAGATCTGTTTCTCGTAGGTAGTGAGGTGCTCCAGAGCCTCTTTGAAGAGCCCAGCCTCCCTCAGCACCTGATTCTGATACAGCAGCAGCTCACTGTACTCGTAATCCACTTTATCTGGAGAGGTCTGCATAGTCAGGCACATACAGACACAAAGATAGACAGAGAGTGTGAGAGACACTGTTAATACATGTTGAATGCAATATTTTTAACAGTAGCACTGTTAATCATGGCTGTAGATGAAGTGGCTGTAATCCAAAGCCTCCATTGTTGTGGTTAAATAAATGAATAAATGAGCAGCAGAAAAAAAAATGCAGAAAAACTTTTGCTAACTAACATGGGAACTGAAGTAATGATAGATATTACATACACAAATACAAACTGATGACGTATACAAACCCTTGTGACAAACTGACACTTTGAATTCAAGAGTCATGTTTTTGGGCCGATACCTGTATACTAGTAGTGTGTGGTGTATTTAAAAAAAAAAAAAAAAAAAAGAACTGTTCAATTCAGTGTGTTTCTACATACTAGCACACAACCTCCTGTAAACAGGGAGATGCTGGGACAAAGTCAGGAAATGGGAGTGCCTGAGAGAGCTGTGCTGCCAGGCAACTCGCCCCAGTGACGTACAGGTTATAGAGCAGACTGTATGGATTCTACCAGGCTCCAGACCTCGATCAGTAAGATTACTCTCTTTAAGCCTCCATGTAAACCAGATCAGTGTTCTGAATCATTTAAAAAGCTGATGACCATCACCACCATTTCAAAAGCTCCCCTGCTAGAACTACTCGCTTTACCTCGCGGTTTGTGTTTGTAGCGGTTACCTGCTGCGTTTTCCGAAACTCTTCGATAATCTTGGCTGCCATCTCGTAGTCCTCCAGGAGGTGGTATGCAATGGCGTAACCGATCCATGATGCCCGCTGGGCAGGTCGTAACTGCAGCAGCTGGTACCGGGTCTCCTACACACACACAGAGTTGAGAAAATCTCATCCTTTTCCAATAGTAACCACCAATAACAAGTGTGGCAAAGGTGCAAAGTCACGCATGGTTTGTGGGACACCGACAACCATGGGCCGAAGTTTCACACATCAAAGGTCATACTTTCTCTCATCAGTAAATTTCAGGGGCACCTTACGGCAGGTCCTGCAGAATACGAACGCTCAGGTTGTTTGTTTGCCAAGAGATTTGAGAATCCAACCTTGTGTAATATCACAAATCATAAAAAAAGGGCTAAAAATTTCTGTCTTTTCTGTGAGATTGAAAGTGACAGAACCAGATTATGCGCTCAGAAAGATGATGCACCCAAAATATAATTTATATGCAAGAAAAATAAACTTCGCTGGTCTTTGCACAGTTTCAGTAAGTTCACTCTAACCTCATGTTCACACTAACGTGTTTTCCTTTGAAACTGCATACTTTTCTCTTTGTTTTGGCCTTCCAGAGACGGCATTTTAAAAACACTCTCCAAAATGGATAAATTTGAAAACTCCAGGGTTGAGGGTTCGATGTGTGGAGTTTGCATGCTCTCCCCGTGCCTCGGGGGTTTCCTCCGGGTACTCCAGTTTCCTCCCCAGGTCCAAATACATGCATGGTAGGTTGATTGGCATCTCTTGAAAATTGTCCGTAGTGTGTGATTGCGTGAGTGAATGAGAGCATGTTTGTGCCCTGTGATGGGTTGGCACTCCAGGGTGTATCCTGCCTTGATGCCTGATGACGCCCGAGATAGGCACAGGCTCCCCGC